>NC_142492.1:17852980-18127175 GCF_965113065.1 Corylus avellana
TGCAGAACTTCTAGGCAATCATATCGGCAGGTGACACGAAGTGATTCGAGTTCGTTTGCCCCCCCATTTTCCTTAACGAACGATAACTTTTTCTGAAAATAACAAGTGCCCCGATCCCGGCCGAAACGACTCGAATTACACTTCGAGACCCGCCGACATGATCGCCACGATGCACAGAGCAAATCGGACGACGTTCTATTTTTTTCACAACCAGGACCGAAACCCTAGCCCGAACAAAATGGTCGTACGCGAAGTGAAATTTTTTGGCTCGAAATTTTACGAGCTTGTGCAGAACTTCTAGGCAATCATATCGGCAGGTGACACGAAGTGATTCGAGTTCGTTTGCCCCCCCATTTTCCTTAACGAACGATAACTTTTTCTGAAAATAACAAGTGCCCCGATCCCGGCCGAAACGACTCGAATTACACTTCGAGACCCGCCGACATGATCGCCACGATGCACAGAGCAAATCGGACGACGTTCTATTTTTTTCACAACCAGGACCGAAACCCTAGCCCGAACAAAATGGTCGTACGCGAAGTGAAATTTTTTGGCTCGAAATTTTACGAGCTTGTGCAGAACTTCTAGGCAATCATATCGGCAGGTGACACGAAGTGATTCGAGTTCGTTTGCCCCCCCATTTTCCTTAACGAACGATAACTTTTTCTGAAAATAACAAGTGCCCCGATCCCGGCCGAAACGACTCGAATTACACTTCGAGACCCGCCGACATGATCGCCACGATGCACAGAGCAAATCGGACGACGTTGTATTTTTTCACAACCAGGACCGAAACCCTAGGCGGAACAAAATGGTCGTACGCGAAGTGAAATTTTTTGGCTCGAAATTTTACGAGCTTGTGCAGAACTTCTAGGCAATCATATCGGAAGGTGACACGAAGTGATTCGAGTTCGTTTGCCCCCCCATTTTCCTTAACGAACGATAACTTTTTCTGAAAATAACAAGTGCCCCGATCCAGGCCGAAACGACTCGAATTACACTTCGAGACCCGCCGACATGATCGCCACGATGCACAGAGCAAATCGGACGACGTTCTATTTTTTCACAACCAGGACCGAAACCCTAGGCGGAACAAAATGGTCGTACGTGAAGTGAAATTTTTTTGCTCGAAATTTTACGAGCTTGTGCAGAACTTCTAGGCAATCATATCGGCAGGTGACACGAAGTGATTCGAGTTCGTTTGCCCCCCCATTTTCTTTAACGAACGATAACTTTTTCTGAAAATAACAAGTGCCCCGATCCCGGCCGAAACGACTCGAATGACACTTCGAGACCCGCCGACATGATCGCCACGATGCACAGAGCAAATCGGACGACGTTGTATTTTTTCACAACCAGGACCGAAACCCTAGGCGGAACAAAATGGTCGTACGCGAAGTGAAATTTTTTGGCTCGAAATTTTACGAGCTTGTGCAGAACTTCTAGGCAATCATATCGGCAGGTGACACGAAGTGATTCGAGTTCGTTTGCCCCCCCATTTTCCGAAACGAACGATAACTTTTTCTGAAAATAACAAGTGCCCCGATCCCGGCCGAAACGACTCGAATTACACTTCGAGACCCGCCGACATGATCGCCACGATGCACAGAGCAAATCGGACGACGTTCTATTTTTTCACAACCAAGACCGAAACCCTAGCCCGAAGAAAATGGTCGTACGCGAAGTGAAATTTTTTTGCTCGAAATTTTACGAGCTTGTGCAGAACTTCTAGGCAATCATATCGGCAGGTGACACGAAGTGATTCGAGTTCGTTTGCCCCCCCATTTTCCTTAACGAACGATAACTTTTTCTGAAAATAACAAGTGCCCCGATCCCGGCCGAAACGACTCGAATTACACTTCGAGACCCGCCGACATGATCGCCACGATGCACAGAGCAAATCGGACGACGTTGTATTTTTTCACAACCAGGACCAAAACCCTAGCCCGAACAAAATGGTCGTACGCGAAGTGAAATTTTTTGGCTCGAAATTTTACGAGCTTGTGCAGAACTTCTAGGCAATCATATCGGCAGGTGACACGAAGTGATTCGAGTTCGTTTGCCCCCCCATTTTCCTTAACGAACGATAACTTTTTCTGAAAATAACAAGTGCCCCGATCCCGGCCGAAACGACTCGAATTACACTTCGAGACCCGCCGACATGATCGCCACGATGCACAGAGCAAATCGGACGACGTTGTATTTTTTCACAACCAGGACCGAAACCCTAGCCCGAACAAAATGGTCGTACGTGAAGTGAAATTTTTTTGCTCGAAATTTTACGAGCTTGTGCAGAACTTCTAGGCAATCATATCGGCAGGTGACACGAAGTGATTCGAGTTCGTTTGCCCCCCCATTTTCTTTAACGAACGATAACTTTTTCTGAAAATAACAAGTGCCCCGATCCCGGCCGAAACGACTCGAATTACACTTCGAGACCCGCCGACATGATCGCCACGATGCACAGAGCAAATCGGACGACGTTGTATTTTTTCACAACCAGGACCGAAACCCTAGGCGGAACAAAATGGTCGTACGCGAAGTGAAATTTTTTGGCTCGAAATTTTACGAGCTTGTGCAGAACTTCTAAGCAATCATATCGGCAGGTGACACGAAGTGATTCGAGTTCGTTTGCCCCCCCATTTTCCTTAACGAACGATAACTTTTTCTGAAAATAACAAGTGCCCCGATCCCGGCCGAAACGACTCGAATTACACTTCGAGACCCGCCGACATGATCGCCACGATGCACAGAGCAAATGGGACGACGTTCTATTTTTTCACAACCAGGACCGAAACCCTAGGCGGAACAAAATGGTCGTACGTGAAGTGAAATTTTTTTGCTCGAAATTTTACGAGCTTGTGCAGAACTTCTAGGCAATCATATCGGCAGGTGACACGAAGTGATTCGAGTTCGTTTGCCCCCCCATTTTCTTTAACGAACGATAACTTTTTCTGAAAATAACAAGTGCCCCGATCCCGGCCGAAACGACTCGAATTACACTTCGAGACCCGCCGACATGATCGCCACGATGCACAGAGCAAATCGGACGACGTTGTATTTTTTCACAACCAGGACCGAAACCCTAGCCCGAACAAAATGGTCGTACGCGAAGTGAAATTTTTTGGCTCGAAATTTTACGAGCTTGTGCAGAACTTCTAGGCAATCATATCGGCAGGTGACACGAAGTGATTCGAGTTCGTTTGCCCCCCCATTTTCCTTAACGAACGATAACTTTTTCTGAAAATAACAAGTGCCCCGATCCCGGCCGAAACGACTCGAATTACACTTCGAGACCCGCCGACATGATCGCCACGATGCACAGAGCAAATCGGACGACGTTCTATTTTTTTCACAACCAGGACCGAAACCCTAGCCCGAACAAAATGGTCGTACGCGAAGTGAAATTTTTTGGCTCGAAATTTTACGAGCTTGTGCAGAACTTCTAGGCAATCATATCGGCAGGTGACACGAAGTGATTCGAGTTCGTTTGCCCCCCCATTTTCCTTAACGAACGATAACTTTTTCTGAAAATAACAAGTGCCCCGATCCCGGCCGAAACGACTCGAATTACACTTCGAGACCCGCCGACATGATCGCCACGATGCACAGAGCAAATCGGACGACGTTCTATTTTTTTCACAACCAGGACCGAAACCCTAGCCCGAACAAAATGGTCGTACGCGAAGTGAAATTTTTTGGCTCGAAATTTTACGAGCTTGTGCAGAACTTCTAGGCAATCATATCGGCAGGTGACACGAAGTGATTCGAGTTCGTTTGCCCCCCCATTTTCCTTAACGAACGATAACTTTTTCTGAAAATAACAAGTGCCCCGATCCCGGCCGAAACGACTCGAATTACACTTCGAGACCCGCCGACATGATCGCCACGATGCACAGAGCAAATCGGACGACGTTGTATTTTTTCACAACCAGGACCGAAACCCTAGGCGGAACAAAATGGTCGTACGCGAAGTGAAATTTTTTGGCTCGAAATTTTACGAGCTTGTGCAGAACTTCTAGGCAATCATATCGGAAGGTGACACGAAGTGATTCGAGTTCGTTTGCCCCCCCATTTTCCTTAACGAACGATAACTTTTTCTGAAAATAACAAGTGCCCCGATCCAGGCCGAAACGACTCGAATTACACTTCGAGACCCGCCGACATGATCGCCACGATGCACAGAGCAAATCGGACGACGTTCTATTTTTTCACAACCAGGACCGAAACCCTAGGCGGAACAAAATGGTCGTACGTGAAGTGAAATTTTTTTGCTCGAAATTTTACGAGCTTGTGCAGAACTTCTAGGCAATCATATCGGCAGGTGACACGAAGTGATTCGAGTTCGTTTGCCCCCCCATTTTCTTTAACGAACGATAACTTTTTCTGAAAATAACAAGTGCCCCGATCCCGGCCGAAACGACTCGAATGACACTTCGAGACCCGCCGACATGATCGCCACGATGCACAGAGCAAATCGGACGACGTTGTATTTTTTCACAACCAGGACCGAAACCCTAGGCGGAACAAAATGGTCGTACGCGAAGTGAAATTTTTTGGCTCGAAATTTTACGAGCTTGTGCAGAACTTCTAGGCAATCATATCGGCAGGTGACACGAAGTGATTCGAGTTCGTTTGCCCCCCCATTTTCCGAAACGAACGATAACTTTTTCTGAAAATAACAAGTGCCCCGATCCCGGCCGAAACGACTCGAATTACACTTCGAGACCCGCCGACATGATCGCCACGATGCACAGAGCAAATCGGACGACGTTCTATTTTTTCACAACCAAGACCGAAACCCTAGCCCGAAGAAAATGGTCGTACGCGAAGTGAAATTTTTTTGCTCGAAATTTTACGAGCTTGTGCAGAACTTCTAGGCAATCATATCGGCAGGTGACACGAAGTGATTCGAGTTCGTTTGCCCCCCCATTTTCCTTAACGAACGATAACTTTTTCTGAAAATAACAAGTGCCCCGATCCCGGCCGAAACGACTCGAATTACACTTCGAGACCCGCCGACATGATCGCCACGATGCACAGAGCAAATCGGACGACGTTGTATTTTTTCACAACCAGGACCGAAACCCTAGGCGGAACAAAATGGTCGTACGCGAAGTGAAATTTTTTGGCTCGAAATTTTACGAGCTTGTGCAGAACTTCTAGGCAATCATATCGGCAGGTGACACGAAGTGATTCGAGTTCGTTTGCCCCCCCATTTTCCTTAACGAACGATAACTTTTTCTGAAAATAACAAGTGCCCCGATCCCGGCCGAAACGACTCGAATTACACTTCGAGACCCGCCGACATGATCGCCACGATGCACAGAGCAAATCGGACGACGTTGTATTTTTTCACAACCAGGACCGAAACCCTAGCCCGAACAAAATGGTCGTACGCGAAGTGAAATTTTTTGGCTCGAAATTTGACGAGCTTGTGCAGAACTTCTAGGCAATCATATCGGCAGGTGACACGAAGTGATTCGAGTTCGTTTGCCCCCCCATTTTCCTTAACGAACGATAACTTTTTCTGAAAATAACAAGTGCCCCGATCCCGGCCGAAACGACTCGAATTACACTTCGAGACCCGCCGACATGATCGCCACGATGCACAGAGCAAATCGGACGACGTTGTATTTTTTCACAACCAGGACCGAAACCCTAGGCGGAACAAAATGGTCGTACGCGAAGTGAAATTTTTTGGCTCGAAATTTTACGAGCTTGTGCAGAACTTCTAGGCAATCAGATCGGCAGGTGACACGAAGTGGTTCGAGTTCGTTTGCCCCCCCATTTTCTTTAACGAACGATAACTTTTTCTGAAAATAACAAGTGCCCCGATCCCGGCCGAAACGACTCGAATTACACTTCGAGACCCGCCGACATGATCGCCACGATGCACAGAGCAAATCGGACGACGTTGTATTTTTTCACAACCAGGACCGAAACCCTAGGCGGAACAAAATGGTCGTACGCGAAGTGAAATTTTTTGGCTCGAAATTTTACGAGCTTGTGCAGAACTTCTAGGCAATCATATCGGCAGGTGACACGAAGTGGTTCGAGTTCGTTTGCCCCCCCATTTTCTTTAACGAACGATAACTTTTTCTGAAAATAACAAGTGCCCCGATCCCGGCCGAAACGACTCGAATTACACTTCGAGACCCGCCGACATGATCGCCACGATGCACAGAGCAAATCGGACGACGTTGTATTTTTTCACAACCAGGACCGAAACCCTAGGCCGAACAAAATGGTCGTACGCGAAGTGAAATTTTTTGGCTCGAAATTTTACGAGCTTGTGCAGAACTTCTAGGCAATCATATCGGCAGGTGACACGAAGTGATTCGAGTTCGTTTGCCCCCCCATCTTCCGAAACGAACGATAACTTTTTCTGAAAATAACAAGTGCCCCGATCCCGGCCGAAACGACTCGAATTACACTTCGAGACCCGCCGACATGATCGCCAAGATGCACAGAGCAAATCGGACGACGTTCTATTTTTTCACAACCAAGACCGAAACCCTAGCCCGAAGAAAATGGTCGTACGCGAAGTGAAATTTTTTGGCTCGAAATTTTACGAGCTTGTGCAGAACTTCTAGGCAATCATATCGGCAGGTGACACGAAGTGATTCGAGTTCGTTTGCCCCCCCATTTTCCTTAACGAACGATAACTTTTTCTGAAAATAACAAGTGCCCCGATCCCGGCCGAAACGACTCGAATTACACTTCGAGACCCGCCGACATGATCGCCACGATGCACAGAGCAAATCGGACGACGTTGTATTTTTTCACAACCAGGACCAAAACCCTAGCCCGAACAAAATGGTCGTACGCGAAGTGAAATTTTTTGGCTCGAAATTTTACGAGCTTGTGCAGAACTTCTAGGCAATCATATCGGCAGGTGACACGAAGTGATTCGAGTTCGTTTGCCCCCCCATTTTCCTTAACGAACGATAACTTTTTCTGAAAATAACAAGTGCCCCGATCCCGGCCGAAACGACTCGAATTACACTTCGAGACCCGCCGACATGATCGCCACGATGCACAGAGCAAATCGGACGACGTTGTATTTTTTCACAACCAGGACCGAAACCCTAGCCCGAACAAAATGGTCGTACGTGAAGTGAAATTTTTTTGCTCGAAATTTTACGAGCTTGTGCAGAACTTCTAGGCAATCATATCGGCAGGTGACACGAAGTGATTCGAGTTCGTTTGCCCCCCCATTTTCTTTAACGAACGATAACTTTTTCTGAAAATAACAAGTGCCCCGATCCCGGCCGAAACGACTCGAATTACACTTCGAGACCCGCCGACATGATCGCCACGATGCACAGAGCAAATCGGACGACGTTGTATTTTTTCACAACCAGGACCGAAACCCTAGGCGGAACAAAATGGTCGTACGCGAAGTGAAATTTTTTGGCTCGAAATTTTACGAGCTTGTGCAGAACTTCTAGGCAATCATATCGGCAGGTGACACGAAGTGATTCGAGTTCGTTTGCCCCCCCATTTTCCTTAACGAACGATAACTTTTTCTGAAAATAACAAGTGCCCCGATCCCGGCCGAAACGACTCGAATTACACTTCGAGACCCGCCGACATGATCGCCACGATGCACAGAGCAAATCGGACGACGTTCTATTTTTTTCACAACCAGGACCGAAACCCTAGCCCGAACAAAATGGTCGTACGCGAAGTGAAATTTTTTGGCTCGAAATTTTACGAGCTTGTGCAGAACTTCTAGGCAATCATATCGGCAGGTGACACGAAGTGATTCGAGTTCGTTTGCCCCCCCATTTTCCTTAACGAACGATAACTTTTTCTGAAAATAACAAGTGCCCCGATCCCGGCCGAAACGACTCGAATTACACTTCGAGACCCGCCGACATGATCGCCACGATGCATAGAGCAAATCGGACGACGTTGTATTTTTTCACAACCAGGACCGAAACCCTAGGCGGAACAAAATGGTCGTACGCGAAGTGAAATTTTTTGGCTCGAAATTTTACGAGCTTGTGCAGAACTTCTAGGCAATCATATCGGCAGGTGACACGAAGTGATTCGAGTTCGTTTGCCCCCCCATTTTCCTTAACGAACGATAACTTTTTCTGAAAATAACAAGTGCCCCGATCCCGGCCGAAACGACTCGAATTACACTTCGAGACCCGCCGACATGATCGCCACGATGCACAGAGCAAATCGGACGACGTTGTATTTTTTCACAACCAGGACCGAAACCCTAGGCGGAACAAAATGGTCGTACGCGAAGTGAAATTTTTTGGCTCGAAATTTTACGAGCTTGTGCAGAACTTCTAGGCAATCAGATCGGCAGGTGACACGAAGTGGTTCGAGTTCGTTTGCCCCCCCATTTTCTTTAACGAACGATAACTTTTTCTGAAAATAACAAGTGCCCCGATCCCGGCCGAAACGACTCGAATTACACTTCGAGACCCGCCGACATGATCGCCACGATGCACAGAGCAAATCGGACGACGTTGTATTTTTTCACAACCAGGACCGAAACCCTAGGCGGAACAAAATGGTCGTACGCGAAGTGAAATTTTTTGGCTCGAAATTTTACGAGCTTGTGCAGAACTTCTAGGCAATCATATCGGCAGGTGACACGAAGTGGTTCGAGTTCGTTTGCCCCCCCATTTTCTTTAACGAACGATAACTTTTTCTGAAAATAACAAGTGCCCCGATCCCGGCCGAAACGACTCGAATTACACTTCGAGACCCGCCGACATGATCGCCACGATGCACAGAGCAAATCGGACGACGTTGTATTTTTTCACAACCAGGACCGAAACCCTAGGCCGAACAAAATGGTCGTACGCGAAGTGAAATTTTTTGGCTCGAAATTTTACGAGCTTGTGCAGAACTTCTAGGCAATCATATCGGCAGGTGACACGAAGTGATTCGAGTTCGTTTGCCCCCCCATTTTCCGAAACGAACGATAACTTTTTCTGAAAATAACAAGTGCCCCGATCCCGGCCGAAACGACTCGAATTACACTTCGAGACCCGCCGACATGATCGCCAAGATGCACAGAGCAAATCGGACGACGTTCTATTTTTTCACAACCAAGACCGAAACCCTAGCCCGAAGAAAATGGTCGTACGCGAAGTGAAATTTTTTGGCTCGAAATTTTACGAGCTTGTGCAGAACTTCTAGGCAATCATATCGGCAGGTGACACGAAGTGATTCGAGTTCGTTTGCCCCCCCATTTTCCTTAACGAACGATAACTTTTTCTGAAAATAACAAGTGCCCCGATCCCGGCCGAAACGACTCGAATTACACTTCGAGACCCGCCGACATGATCGCCACGATGCACAGAGCAAATCGGACGACGTTGTATTTTTTCACAACCAGGACCAAAACCCTAGCCCGAACAAAATGGTCGTACGCGAAGTGAAATTTTTTGGCTCGAAATTTTACGAGCTTGTGCAGAACTTCTAGGCAATCATATCGGCAGGTGACACGAAGTGATTCGAGTTCGTTTGCCCCCCCATTTTCCTTAACGAACGATAACTTTTTCTGAAAATAACAAGTGCCCCGATCCCGGCCGAAACGACTCGAATTACACTTCGAGACCCGCCGACATGATCGCCACGATGCACAGAGCAAATCGGACGACGTTGTATTTTTTCACAACCAGGACCGAAACCCTAGCCCGAACAAAATGGTCGTACGTGAAGTGAAATTTTTTTGCTCGAAATTTTACGAGCTTGTGCAGAACTTCTAGGCAATCATATCGGCAGGTGACACGAAGTGATTCGAGTTCGTTTGCCCCCCCATTTTCTTTAACGAACGATAACTTTTTCTGAAAATAACAAGTGCCCCGATCCCGGCCGAAACGACTCGAATTACACTTCGAGACCCGCCGACATGATCGCCACGATGCACAGAGCAAATCGGACGACGTTGTATTTTTTCACAACCAGGACCGAAACCCTAGGCGGAACAAAATGGTCGTACGCGAAGTGAAATTTTTTGGCTCGAAATTTTACGAGCTTGTGCAGAACTTCTAGGCAATCATATCGGCAGGTGACACGAAGTGATTCGAGTTCGTTTGCCCCCCCATTTTCCTTAACGAACGATAACTTTTTCTGAAAATAACAAGTGCCCCGATCCCGGCCGAAACGACTCGAATTACACTTCGAGACCCGCCGACATGATCGCCACGATGCACAGAGCAAATCGGACGACGTTCTATTTTTTTCACAACCAGGACCGAAACCCTAGCCCGAACAAAATGGTCGTACGCGAAGTGAAATTTTTTGGCTCGAAATTTTACGAGCTTGTGCAGAACTTCTAGGCAATCATATCGGCAGGTGACACGAAGTGATTCGAGTTCGTTTGCCCCCCCATTTTCCTTAACGAACGATAACTTTTTCTGAAAATAACAAGTGCCCCGATCCCGGCCGAAACGACTCGAATTACACTTCGAGACCCGCCGACATGATCGCCACGATGCATAGAGCAAATCGGACGACGTTGTATTTTTTCACAACCAGGACCGAAACCCTAGGCGGAACAAAATGGTCGTACGCGAAGTGAAATTTTTTGGCTCGAAATTTTACGAGCTTGTGCAGAACTTCTAGGCAATCATATCGGCAGGTGACACGAAGTGATTCGAGTTCGTTTGCCCCCCCATTTTCCTTAACGAACGATAACTTTTTCTGAAAATAACAAGTGCCCCGATCCCGGCCGAAACGACTCGAATTACACTTCGAGACCCGCCGACATGATCGCCACGATGCACAGAGCAAATCGGACGACGTTGTATTTTTTCACAACCAGGACCGAAACCCTAGCCCGAACAAAATGGTCGTACGCGAAGTGAAATTTTTTGGCTCGAAATTTTACGAGCTTGTGCAGAACTTCTAGGCAATCAGATCGGCAGGTGACACGAAGTGGTTCGAGTTCGTTTGCCCCCCCATTTTCTTTAACGAACGATAACTTTTTCTGAAAATAACAAGTGCCCCGATCCCGGCCGAAACGACTCGAATTACACTTCGAGACCCGCCGACATGATCGCCACGATGCACAGAGCAAATCGGACGACGTTCTATTTTTTCACAACCAGGACCGAAACCCTAGGCGGAACAAAATGGTCGTACGTGAAGTGAAATTTTTTTGCTCGAAATTTTACGAGCTTGTGCAGAACTTCTAGGCAATCATATCGGCAGGTGACACGAAGTGATTCGAGTTCGTTTGCCCCCCCATTTTCTTTAACGAACGATAACTTTTTCTGAAAATAACAAGTGCCCCGATCCCGGCCGAAACGACTCGAATTACACTTCGAGACCCGCCGACATGATCGCCACGATGCACAGAGCAAATCGGACGACGTTGTATTTTTTCACAACCAGGACCGAAACCCTAGGCGGAACAAAATGGTCGTACGCGAAGTGAAATTTTTTGGCTCGAAATTTTACGAGCTTGTGCAGAACTTCTAAGCAATCATATCGGCAGGTGACACGAAGTGATTCGAGTTCGTTTGCCCCCCCATTTTCCTTAACGAACGATAACTTTTTCTGAAAATAACAAGTGCCCCGATCCCGGCCGAAACGACTCGAATTACACTTCGAGACCCGCCGACATGATCGCCACGATGCACAGAGCAAATGGGACGACGTTCTATTTTTTCACAACCAGGACCGAAACCCTAGGCGGAACAAAATGGTCGTACGTGAAGTGAAATTTTTTTGCTCGAAATTTTACGAGCTTGTGCAGAACTTCTAGGCAATCATATCGGCAGGTGACACGAAGTGATTCGAGTTCGTTTGCCCCCCCATTTTCTTTAACGAACGATAACTTTTTCTGAAAATAACAAGTGCCCCGATCCCGGCCGAAACGACTCGAATTACACTTCGAGACCCGCCGACATGATCGCCACGATGCACAGAGCAAATCGGACGACGTTGTATTTTTTCACAACCAGGACCGAAACCCTAGCCCGAACAAAATGGTCGTACGCGAAGTGAAATTTTTTGGCTCGAAATTTTACGAGCTTGTGCAGAACTTCTAGGCAATCATATCGGCAGGTGACACGAAGTGATTCGAGTTCGTTTGCCCCCCCATTTTCCTTAACGAACGATAACTTTTTCTGAAAATAACAAGTGCCCCGATCCCGGCCGAAACGACTCGAATTACACTTCGAGACCCGCCGACATGATCGCCACGATGCACAGAGCAAATCGGACGACGTTCTATTTTTTTCACAACCAGGACCGAAACCCTAGCCCGAACAAAATGGTCGTACGCGAAGTGAAATTTTTTGGCTCGAAATTTTACGAGCTTGTGCAGAACTTCTAGGCAATCATATCGGCAGGTGACACGAAGTGATTCGAGTTCGTTTGCCCCCCCATTTTCCTTAACGAACGATAACTTTTTCTGAAAATAACAAGTGCCCCGATCCCGGCCGAAACGACTCGAATTACACTTCGAGACCCGCCGACATGATCGCCACGATGCACAGAGCAAATCGGACGACGTTCTATTTTTTTCACAACCAGGACCGAAACCCTAGCCCGAACAAAATGGTCGTACGCGAAGTGAAATTTTTTGGCTCGAAATTTTACGAGCTTGTGCAGAACTTCTAGGCAATCATATCGGCAGGTGACACGAAGTGATTCGAGTTCGTTTGCCCCCCCATTTTCCTTAACGAACGATAACTTTTTCTGAAAATAACAAGTGCCCCGATCCCGGCCGAAACGACTCGAATTACACTTCGAGACCCGCCGACATGATCGCCACGATGCACAGAGCAAATCGGACGACGTTGTATTTTTTCACAACCAGGACCGAAACCCTAGGCGGAACAAAATGGTCGTACGCGAAGTGAAATTTTTTGGCTCGAAATTTTACGAGCTTGTGCAGAACTTCTAGGCAATCATATCGGAAGGTGACACGAAGTGATTCGAGTTCGTTTGCCCCCCCATTTTCCTTAACGAACGATAACTTTTTCTGAAAATAACAAGTGCCCCGATCCAGGCCGAAACGACTCGAATTACACTTCGAGACCCGCCGACATGATCGCCACGATGCACAGAGCAAATCGGACGACGTTCTATTTTTTCACAACCAGGACCGAAACCCTAGGCGGAACAAAATGGTCGTACGTGAAGTGAAATTTTTTTGCTCGAAATTTTACGAGCTTGTGCAGAACTTCTAGGCAATCATATCGGCAGGTGACACGAAGTGATTCGAGTTCGTTTGCCCCCCCATTTTCTTTAACGAACGATAACTTTTTCTGAAAATAACAAGTGCCCCGATCCCGGCCGAAACGACTCGAATGACACTTCGAGACCCGCCGACATGATCGCCACGATGCACAGAGCAAATCGGACGACGTTGTATTTTTTCACAACCAGGACCGAAACCCTAGGCGGAACAAAATGGTCGTACGCGAAGTGAAATTTTTTGGCTCGAAATTTTACGAGCTTGTGCAGAACTTCTAGGCAATCATATCGGCAGGTGACACGAAGTGATTCGAGTTCGTTTGCCCCCCCATTTTCCGAAACGAACGATAACTTTTTCTGAAAATAACAAGTGCCCCGATCCCGGCCGAAACGACTCGAATTACACTTCGAGACCCGCCGACATGATCGCCAAGATGCACAGAGCAAATCGGACGACGTTCTATTTTTTCACAACCAAGACCGAAACCCTAGCCCGAAGAAAATGGTCGTACGCGAAGTGAAATTTTTTGGCTCGAAATTTTACGAGCTTGTGCAGAACTTCTAGGCAATCATATCGGCAGGTGACACGAAGTGATTCGAGTTCGTTTGCCCCCCCATTTTCCTTAACGAACGATAACTTTTTCTGAAAATAACGAGTGCCCCGATCCCGGCCGAAACGACACGAATTACACTTCGAGACCCGCCGACATGATCGCCACGATGCACAGAGCAAATCGGACGACGTTGTATTTTTTCACAACCAGGACCGAAACCCTAGCCCGAACAAAATGGTCGTACGCGAAGTGAAATTTTTTGGCTCGAAATTTTACGAGCTTGTGCAGAACTTCTAGGCAATCATATCGGCAGGTGACACGAAGTGATTCGAGTTCGTTTGCCCCCCCATTTTCCGAAACGAACGATAACTTTTTCTGAAAATAACAAGTGCCCCGATCCCGGCCGAAACGACTCGAATTACACTTCGAGACCCGCCGACATGATCGCCACGATGCACAGAGCAAATCGGACGACGTTGTATTTTTTCACAACCAGGACCGAAACCCTAGGCGGAACAAAATGGTCGTACGCGAAGTGAAATTTTTTGGCTCGAAATTTTACGAGCTTGTGCAGAACTTCTAGGCAATCATATCGGCAGGTGACACGAAGTGATTCGAGTTCGTTTGCCCCCCCATTTTCCGAAACGAACGATAACTTTTTCTGAAAATAACAAGTGCCCCGATCCCGGCCGAAACGACTCGAATTACACTTCGAGACCCGCCGACATGATCGCCACGATGCACAGAGCAAATCGGACGACGTTCTATTTTTTCACAACCAAGACCGAAACCCTAGCCCGAAGAAAATGGTCGTACGCGAAGTGAAATTTTTTTGCTCGAAATTTTACGAGCTTGTGCAGAACTTCTAGGCAATCATATCGGCAGGTGACACGAAGTGATTCGAGTTCGTTTGCCCCCCCATTTTCCTTAACGAACGATAACTTTTTCTGAAAATAACAAGTGCCCCGATCCCGGCCGAAACGACTCGAATTACACTTCGAGACCCGCCGACATGATCGCCACGATGCACAGAGCAAATCGGACGACGTTGTATTTTTTCACAACCAGGACCGAAACCCTAGGCGGAACAAAATGGTCGTACGCGAAGTGAAATTTTTTGGCTCGAAATTTTACGAGCTTGTGCAGAACTTCTAGGCAATCATATCGGCAGGTGACACGAAGTGGTTCGAGTTCGTTTGCCCCCCCATTTTCTTTAACGAACGATAACTTTTTCTGAAAATAACAAGTGCCCCGATCCCGGCCGAAACGACTCGAATTACACTTCGAGACCCGCCGACATGATCGCCACGATGCACAGAGCAAATCGGACGACGTTGTATTTTTTCACAACCAGGACCGAAACCCTAGGCGGAACAAAATGGTCGTACGCGAAGTGAAATTTTTTGGCTCGAAATTTTACGAGCTTGTGCAGAACTTCTAGGCAATCATATCGGCAGGTGACACGAAGTGGTTCGAGTTCGTTTGCCCCCCCATTTTCTTTAACGAACGATAACTTTTTCTGAAAATAACAAGTGCCCCGATCCCGGCCGAAACGACTCGAATTACACTTCGAGACCCGCCGACATGATCGCCACGATGCACAGAGCAAATCGGACGACGTTGTATTTTTTCACAACCAGGACCGAAACCCTAGGCCGAAGAAAATGGTCGTACGCGAAGTGAAATTTTTTGGCTCGAAATTTTACGAGCTTGTGCAGAACTTCTAGGCAATCATATCGGCACGTGACACGAAGTGGTTCGAGTTCGTTTGCCCCCCCATTTTCTTTAACGAACGATAACTTTTTCTGAAAATAATAAAGTGCCCCGATCCCGGCCGAAACGACTCGAATTACACTTCGAGACCCGCCGACATGATCGCCACGATGCACAGAGCAAATCGGACGACGTTCTATTTTTTCACAACCAGGACCGAAACCCTAGGCGGAACAAAATGGTCGTACGCGAAGTGAAATTTTTTGGCTCGAAATTTTACGAGCTTGTGCAGAACTTCTAGGCAATCATATCGGCAGGTGACACGAAGTGATTCGAGTTCGTTTGCCCCCCCATTTTCCTTAACGAACGATAACTTTTTCTGAAAATAACAAGTGCCCCGATCCCGGCCGAAACGACTCGAATTACACTTCGAGACCCGCCGACATGATCGCCACGATGCACAGAGCAAATCGGACGACGTTGTAATTTTTCACAACCAGGACCGAAACCCTAGGCGGAACAAAATGGTCGTACGCGAAGTGAAATTTTTTGGCTCGAAATTTTACGAGCTTGTGCAGAACTTCTAGGCAATCATATCGGCAGGTGACACGAAGTGATTCGAGTTCGTTTGCCCCCCCATTTTCCTTAACGAACGATAACTTTTTCTGAAAATAACAAGTGCCCCGATCCCGGCCGAAACGACTCGAATTACACTTCGAGACCCGCCGACATGATCGCCACGATGCACAGAGCAAATCGGACGACGTTGTATTTTTTCACAACCAGGACCAAAACCCTAGCCCGAACAAAATGGTCGTACGCGAAGTGAAATTTTTTGGCTCGAAATTTTACGAGCTTGTGCAGAACTTCTAGGCAATCTTATCGGCAGGTGACACGAAGTGGTTCGAGTTCGTTTGCCCCCCCATTTTCTTTAACGAACGATAACTTTTTCTGAAAATAACAAGTGCCCCGATCCCGGACGAAACGACTTGAATTACACTTCGAGACCCGCCGACATGATCGCCACGATGCACAGAGCAAATCGGACGACGTTGTAATTTTTCACAACCAGGACCGAAACCCTAGGCGGAACAAAATGGTCGTACGCGAAGTGAAATTTTTTGGCTCGAAATTTTACGAGCTTGTGCAGAACTTCTAGGCAATCATATCGGCAGGTGACACGAAGTGATTCGAGTTCGTTTGCCCCCCCATTTTCCTTAACGAACGATAACTTTTTCTGAAAATAACAAGTGCCCCGATCCCGGCCGAAACGACTCGAATTACACTTCGAGACCCACCGACATGATCGCCACGATGCACAGAGCAAATCGGACGACGTTCTATTTTTTTCACAACCAGGACCGAAACCCTAGCCCGAACAAAATGGTCGTACGCGAAGTGAAATTTTTTGGCTCGAAATTTTACGAGCTTGTGCAGAACTTCTAGGCAATCATATCGGCAGGTGACACGAAGTGATTCGAGTTCGTTTGCCCCCCCATTTTCCTTAACGAACGATAACTTTTTCTGAAAATAACAAGTGCCCCGATCCCGGCCGAAACGACTCGAATTACACTTCGAGACCCGCCGACATGATCGCCACGATGCATAGAGCAAATCGGACGACGTTGTATTTTTTCACAACCAGGACCGAAACCCTAGGCGGAACAAAATGGTCGTACGCGAAGTGAAATTTTTTGGCTCGAAATTTTACGAGCTTGTGCAAAACTTCTAGGCAATCATATCGGCAGGTGACACGAAGTGGTTCGAGTTCGTTTGCCCCCCCATTTTCTTTAACGAACGATAACTTTTTCTGAAAATAACAAGTGCCCCGATCCCGGCCGAAACGACTCGAATTACACTTCGAGACCCGCCGACATGATCGCCACGATGCACAGAGCAAATCGGACGACGTTGTATTTTTTCACAACCAGGACCGAAACCCTAGGCGGAACAAAATGGTCGTACGCGAAGTGAAATTTTTTGGCTCGAAATTTTACGAGCTTGTGCAGAACTTCTAGGCAATCATATCGGCAGGTGACACGAAGTGATTCGAGTTCGTTTGCCCCCCCATTTTCCTTAACGAACGATAACTTTTTCTGAAAATAACAAGTGCCCCGATCCCGGCCGAAACGACTCGAATTACACTTCGAGACCCGCCGACATGATCGCCACGATGCACAGAGCAAATCGGACGACGTTCTATTTTTTCACAACCAGGACCGAAACCCTAGGCGGAACAAAATGGTCGTACGTGAAGTGAAATTTTTTTGCTCGAAATTTTACGAGCTTGTGCAGAACTTCTAGGCAATCATATCGGCAGGTGACACGAAGTGATTCGAGTTCGTTTGCCCCCCCATTTTCTTTAACGAACGATAACTTTTTCTGAAAATAACAAGTGCCCCGATCCCGGCCGAAACGACTCGAATTACACTTCGAGACCCGCCGACATGATCGCCACGATGCACAGAGCAAATCGGACGACGTTGTATTTTTTCACAACCAGGACCGAAACCCTAGGCGGAACAAAATGGTCGTACGCGAAGTGAAATTTTTTGGCTCGAAATTTTACGAGCTTGTGCAGAACTTCTAAGCAATCATATCGGCAGGTGACACGAAGTGATTCGAGTTCGTTTGCCCCCCCATTTTCCTTAACGAACGATAACTTTTTCTGAAAATAACAAGTGCCCCGATCCCGGCCGAAACGACTCGAATTACACTTCGAGACCCGCCGACATGATCGCCACGATGCACAGAGCAAATCGGACGACGTTCTATTTTTTTCACAACCAGGACCGAAACCCTAGCCCGAATAAAATGGTCGTACGCGAAGTGAAATTTTTTGGCTCGAAATTTTACGAGCTTGTGCAGAACTTCTAGGCAATCATATCGGCAGGTGACACGAAGTGATTCGAGTTCGTTTGCCCCCCCATTTTCCTTAACGAACGATAACTTTTTCTGAAAATAACAAGTGCCCCGATCCCGGCCGAAACGACTCGAATTACACTTCGAGACCCGCCGACATGATCGCCACGATGCACAGAGCAAATCGGACGACGTTGTATTTTTTCACAACCAGGACCGAAACCCTAGGCGGAACAAAATGGTCGTACGCGAAGTGAAATTTTTTGGCTCGAAATTTTACGAGCTTGTGCAGAACTTCTAGGCAATCATATCGGAAGGTGACACGAAGTGATTCGAGTTCGTTTGCCCCCCCATTTTCCTTAACGAACGATAACTTTTTCTGAAAATAACAAGTGCCCCGATCCCGGCCGAAACGACTCGAATTACACTTCGAGACCCGCCGACATGATCGCCACGATGCACAGAGCAAATCGGACGACGTTCTATTTTTTCACAACCAGGACCGAAACCCTAGGCGGAACAAAATGGTCGTACGTGAAGTGAAATTTTTTTGCTCGAAATTTTACGAGCTTGTGCAGAACTTCTAGGCAATCATATCGGCAGGTGACACGAAGTGATTCGAGTTCGTTTGCCCCCCCATTTTCTTTAACGAACGATAACTTTTTCTGAAAATAACAAGTGCCCCGATCCCGGCCGAAACGACTCGAATTACACTTCGAGACCCGCCGACATGATCGCCACGATGCACAGAGCAAATCGGACGACGTTGTATTTTTTCACAACCAGGACCGAAACCCTAGGCGGAACAAAATGGTCGTACGCGAAGTGAAATTTTTTGGCTCGAAATTTTACGAGCTTGTGCAGAACTTCTAGGCAATCATATCGGCAGGTGACACGAAGTGATTCGAGTTCGTTTGCCCCCCCATTTTCCGAAACGAACGATAACTTTTTCTGAAAATAACAAGTGCCCCGATCCCGGCCGAAACGACTCGAATTACACTTCGAGACCCGCCGACATGATCGCCAAGATGCACAGAGCAAATCGGACGACGTTCTATTTTTTCACAACCAAGACCGAAACCCTAGCCCGAAGAAAATGGTCGTACGCGAAGTGAAATTTTTTGGCTCGAAATTTTACGAGCTTGTGCAGAACTTCTAGGCAATCATATCGGCAGGTGACACGAAATGATTCGAGTTCGTTTGCCCCCCCATTTTCCTTAACGAACGATAACTTTTTCTGAAAATAACAAGTGCCCCGATCCCGGCCGAAACGACTCGAATTACACTTCGAGACCCGCCGACATGATCGCCACGATGCACAGAGCAAATCGGACGACGTTCTATTTTTTTCACAACCAGGACCGAAACCCTAGCCCGAATAAAATGGTCGTACGCGAAGTGAAATTTTTTGGCTCGAAATTTTACGAGCTTGTGCAGAACTTCTAGGCAATCATATCGGCAGGTGACACGAAGTGATTCGAGTTCGTTTGCCCCCCCATTTTCCTTAACGAACGATAACTTTTTCTGAAAATAACAAGTGCCCCGATCCCGGCCGAAACGACTCGAATTACACTTCGAGACCCGCCGACATGATCGCCACGATGCACAGAGCAAATCGGACGACGTTGTATTTTTTCACAACCAGGACCGAAACCCTAGGCGGAACAAAATGGTCGTACGCGAAGTGAAATTTTTTGGCTCGAAATTTTACGAGCTTGTGCAGAACTTCTAGGCAATCATATCGGAAGGTGACACGAAGTGATTCGAGTTCGTTTGCCCCCCCATTTTCCTTAACGAACGATAACTTTTTCTGAAAATAACAAGTGCCCCGATCCCGGCCGAAACGACTCGAATTACACTTCGAGACCCGCCGACATGATCGCCACGATGCACAGAGCAAATCGGACGACGTTCTATTTTTTCACAACCAGGACCGAAACCCTAGGCGGAACAAAATGGTCGTACGTGAAGTGAAATTTTTTTGCTCGAAATTTTACGAGCTTGTGCAGAACTTCTAGGCAATCATATCGGCAGGTGACACGAAGTGATTCGAGTTCGTTTGCCCCCCCATTTTCTTTAACGAACGATAACTTTTTCTGAAAATAACAAGTGCCCCGATCCCGGCCGAAACGACTCGAATTACACTTCGAGACCCGCCGACATGATCGCCACGATGCACAGAGCAAATCGGACGACGTTGTATTTTTTCACAACCAGGACCGAAACCCTAGGCGGAACAAAATGGTCGTACGCGAAGTGAAATTTTTTGGCTCGAAATTTTACGAGCTTGTGCAGAACTTCTAGGCAATCATATCGGCAGGTGACACGAAGTGATTCGAGTTCGTTTGCCCCCCCATTTTCCGAAACGAACGATAACTTTTTCTGAAAATAACAAGTGCCCCGATCCCGGCCGAAACGACTCGAATTACACTTCGAGACCCGCCGACATGATCGCCAAGATGCACAGAGCAAATCGGACGACGTTCTATTTTTTCACAACCAAGACCGAAACCCTAGCCCGAAGAAAATGGTCGTACGCGAAGTGAAATTTTTTGGCTCGAAATTTTACGAGCTTGTGCAGAACTTCTAGGCAATCATATCGGCAGGTGACACGAAGTGATTCGAGTTCGTTTGCCCCCCCATTTTCCTTAACGAACGATAACTTTTTCTGAAAATAACGAGTGCCCCGATCCCGGCCGAAACGACTCGAATTACACTTCGAGACCCGCCGACATGATCGCCACGATGCACAGAGCAAATCGGACGACGTTGTATTTTTTCACAACCAGGACCGAAACCCTAGCCCGAACAAAATGGTCGTACGCGAAGTGAAATTTTTTGGCTCGAAATTTTACGAGCTTGTGCAGAACTTCTAGGCAATCATATCGGCAGGTGACACGAAGTGATTCGAGTTCGTTTGCCCCCCCATTTTCCTTAACGAACGATAACTTTTTCTGAAAATAACAAGTGCCCCGATCCCGGCCGAAACGACTCGAATTACACTTCGAGACCCGCCGACATGATCGCCACGATGCACAGAGCAAATCGGACGACGTTGTATTTTTTCACAACCAGGACCGAAACCCTAGGCGGAACAAAATGGTCGTACGCGAAGTGAAATTTTTTGGCTCGAAATTTTACGAGCTTGTGCAGAACTTCTAGGCAATCATATCGGCAGGTGACACGAAGTGATTCGAGTTCGTTTGCCCACCCATTTTCCGAAACGAACGATAACTTTTTCTGAAAATAACGAGTGCCCCGATCCCGGCCGAAACGACTCGAATTACACTTCGAGACCCGCCGACATGATCGCCACGATGCACAGAGCAAATCGGACGACGTTGTATTTTTTCACAACCAGGACCGAAACCCTAGCCCGAACAAAATGGTCGTACGCGAAGTGAAATTTTTTGGCTCGAAATTTTACGAGCTTGTGCAGAACTTCTAGGCAATCATATCGGCAGGTGACACGAAGTGATTCGAGTTCGTTTGCCCCCCCATTTTCCTTAACGAACGATAACTTTTTCTGAAAATAACAAGTGCCCCGATCCCGGCCGAAACGACTCGAATTACACTTCGAGACCCGCCGACATGATCGCCACGATGCACAGAGCAAATCGGACGACGTTGTATTTTTTCACAACCAGGACCGAAACCCTAGGCGGAACAAAATGGTCGTACGCGAAGTGAAATTTTTTGGCTCGAAATTTTACGAGCTTGTGCAGAACTTCTAGGCAATCATATCGGCAGGTGACACGAAGTGATTCGAGTTCGTTTGCCCACCCATTTTCCTTAACGAACGATAACTTTTTCTGAAAATAACAAGTGCCCCGATCCCGGCCGAAACGACTCGAATTACACTTCGAGACCCGCCGACATGATCGCCACGATGCACAGAGCAAATCGGACGACGTTCTATTTTTTCACAACCAGGACCGAAACCCTAGGCGGAACAAAATGGTCGTACGCGAAGTGAAATTTTTTGGCTCGAAATTTTACGAGCTTGTGCAGAACTTCTAGGCAATCATATCGGCAGGTGACACGAAGTGATTCGAGTTCGTTTGCCCCCCCATTTTCCGAAACGAACGATAACTTTTTCTGAAAATAACAAGTGCCCCGATCCCGGCCGAAACAACTCGAATTACACTTCGAGACCCGCCGACATGATCGCCACGATGCACAGAGCAAATCGGACGACGTTCTATTTTTTCTCAACCAAGACCGAAACCCTAGCCCGAAGAAAATGGTCGTACGCGAAGTGAAATTTTTTGGCTCGAAATTTTACGAGCTTGTGCAGAACTTCTAGGCAATCATATCGGCAGGTGACACGAAGTGATTCGAGTTCGTTTGCCCCCCCATTTTCCTTAACGAACGATAACTTTTTCTGAAAATAACAAGTGCCCCGATCCCGGCCGAAACGACTCGAATTACACTTCGAGACCCGCCGACATGATGGCCACGATGCACAGAGCAAATCGGACGACGTTCTATTTTTTGACAACCAGGACCGAAACCCTAGGCGGAACAAAATGGTCGTACGCGAAGTGAAATTTTTTGGCTCGAAATTTTACGAGCTTGTGCAGAACTTCTAGGCAATCATATCGGCAGGTGACACGAAGTGATTCGTGTTCGTTTGCCCCCCCATTTTCCTTAACGAACGATAACTTTTTCTGAAAATAACAAGTGCCCCGATCCCGGCCGAAACGACTCGAATTACACTTCAAGACCCGCCGACATGATCGCCACGATGCACAGAGCAAATCGGACGACGTTGTATTTTTTCACAACCAGGACCGAAACCCTAGCCCGAAGAAAATGGTCGTACGCGAAGTGAAATTTTTTGGCTCGAAATTTTACGAGCTTGTGCAGAACTTCTAGGCAATCATATCGGCAGGTGACACGAAGTGATTCGAGTTCGTTTGCCCCCCCATTTTCCTTAACGAACGATAACTTTTTCTGAAAATAACAAGTGCCCCGATCCCGGCCGAAACGACTCGAATTACACTTCGAGACCCGCCGACATGATCGCCACGATGCACAGAGCAAATCGGACGACGTTGTATTTTTTCACAACCAGGACCGAAACCGTAGGCGGAACAAAATGGTCGTACGCGAAGTGAAATTTTTTGGCTCGAAATTTTACGAGCTTGTGCAGAACTTCTAGGCAATCATATCGGCAGGTGACACGAAGTGATTCGTGTTCGTTTGCCCCCCCATTTTCCTTAACGAACGATAACTTTTTCTGAAAATAACAAGTGCCCCGATCCCGGCCGAAACGACTCGAATTACACTTCGAGACCCGCCGACATGATCGCCACGATGCACAGAGCAAATCGGACGACGTTGTATTTTTTCACAACCAGGACCGAAACCCTAGCCCGAAGAAAATGGTCGTACGCGAAGTAAAATTTTTTGGCTCGAAATTTTACGAGCTTGTGCAGAACTTCTAGGCAATTATATCGGCAGGTGACACGAAGTGATTCGAGTTCGTTTGCCCCCCCATTTTCCTTAACGAACGATAACTTTTTCTGAAAATAACAAGTGCCCCGATCCCGGCCGAAACGACTCGAATTACACTTCGAGACCCGCCGACATGATCGCCACGATGCACAGAGCAAATCGGACGACGTTCTATTTTTTCACAACCAGGACCGAAACCCTAGCCCGAACAAAATGGTCGTACGCGAAGTGAAATTTTTTGGCTCGAAATTTGACGAGCTTGTGCAGAACTTCTAGGCAATCATATCGGCAGGTGACACGAAGTGATTCGAGTTCGTTTGCCCCCCCATTTTCCTTAACGAACGATAACTTTTTCTGAAAATAACAAGTGCCCCGATCCCGGCCGAAACGACTCGAATTACACTTCGAGACCCGCCGACATGATCGCCACGATGCACAGAGCAAATCGGACGACGTTCTATTTTTTGACAACCAGGACCGAAACCCTAGGCGGAACAAAATGGTCGTACGCGAAGTGAAATTTTTTGGCTCGAAATTTTACGAGCTTGTGCAGAACTTCTAGGCAATCATATCGGCAGGTGACACGAAGTGATTCGTGTTCGTTTGCCCCCCCATTTTCCTTAACGAACGATAACTTTTTCTGAAAATAACAAGTGCCCCGATCCCGGCCGAAACGACTCGAATTACACTTCGAGACCCGCCGACATGATCGCCACGATGCACAGAGCAAATCGGACGACGTTGTATTTTTTCACAACCAGGACCGAAACCCTAGCCCGAAGAAAATGGTCGTACGCGAAGTGAAATTTTTTGGCTCGAAATTTTACGAGCTTGTGCAGAACTTCTAGGCAATCATATCGGCAGGTGACACGAAGTGATTCGAGTTCGTTTGCCCCCCCATTTTCCTTAACGAACGATAACTTTTTCTGAAAATAACAAGTGCCCCGATCCCGGCCGAAACGACTCGAATTACACTTCGAGACCCGCCGACATGATCGCCACGATGCACAGAGCAAATCGGACGACGTTCTATTTTTTCACTACCAGGACCGAAACCCTAGCCCGAACAAAATGGTCGTACGCGAAGTGAAATTTTTTGGCTCGAAATTTGACGAGCTTGTGCAGAACTTCTAGGCAATCATATCGGCAGGTGACACGAAGTGATTCGAGTTCGTTTGCCCCCCCATTTTCCTTAACGAACGATAACTTTTTCTGAAAATAACAAGTGCCCCGATCCCGGCCGAAACGACTCGAATTACACTTCGAGACCCGCCGAGAAGATCGCCATGATGCACAGAGCAAATCGGACGACGTTCTATTTTTTGACAACCAGGACCGAAACCCTAGGCGGAACAAAATGGTCGTACGCGAAGTGAAATTTTTTGGCTCGAAATTTTACGAGCTTGTGCAGAACTTCTAGGCAATCATATCGGCAGGTGACACGAAGTGATTCGAGTTCGTTTGCCCCCCCATTTTCCTTAACGAACGATAACTTTTTCTGAAAATAACAAGTGCCCCGATCCCGGCCGAAACGACTCGAATTACACTTCGAGACCCGCCGACATGATCGCCACGATGCACAGAGCAAATCGGACGACGTTGTATTTTTTCACAACCAGGACCGAAACCCTAGGCAGAACAAAATGGTCGTACGTGAAGTGAAATTTTTTTGCTCGAAATTTTACGAGCTTGTGCAGAACTTCTAGGCAATCATATCGGCAGGTGACACGAAGTGGTTCGAGTTCGTTTGCCCCCCCATTTTCTTTAACGAACGATAACTTTTTCTGAAAATAACAAGTGCCCCGATCCCGGCCGAAACGACTCAAATTACACTTCGAGACCCGCCTACATGATCGCTACGATGCACAGAGCAAATCGGACGACGTTGTATTTTTTCACAACCAGGACCGAAACCCTAGCCCGAAGAAAATGGTCGTACGCGAAGTGAAATTTTTTGGCTCGAAATTTGACGAGCTTGTGCAGAACTTCTAGGCAATCATATCGGCAGGTGACACGAAGTGATTCGAGTTCGTTTGCCCCCCCATTTTCCTTAACGAACGATATCTTTTTCTGAAAATAACAAGTGCCCCGATCCCGGCCGAAACGACTCGAATTACACTTCGAGACCCGCCGACATGATCGCCACGATGCACAGAGCAAATCGGACGACGTTGTATTTTTTCACAACCAGGACCGAAACCCTAGCCCGAAGAAAATGGTCGTACGCGAAGTGAAATTTTTTGGCTCGAAATTTGACGAGCTTGTGCAGAACTTCTAGGCAATCATATCGGCAGGTGACACGAAGTGATTCGAGTTCGTTTGCCCCCCCATTTTCTTTAACGAACGATAACTTTTTTCTGAAAATAACAAGTGCCCTGATCCCCGCCGAAACGACTCGAATTACACTTCGAGACCCGCCGACATGATCGCCACGATGCACAGAGCAAATCGGACGACGTTGTATTTTTTCACAACCAGGACCGAAACCCTAGCCCGAAGAAAATGGTCGTACGCGAAGTGAAATTTTTTGGCTCGAAATTTTACGAGCTTGTGCAGAACTTCTAGGCAATCATATCGGCAGGTGACACGAAGTGATTCGAGTTCGTTTGCCCCCCCATTTTCCTTAACGAACGATAACTTTTTCTGAAAATAACAAGTGCCCCGATCCCGGCCGAAACGACTCGAATTACACTTCGAGACCCGCCGACATGATCGCCACGATGCACAGAGCAAATCGGACGACGTTGTATTTTTTCACAACCAGGACCGAAACCCTAGGCGGAACAAAATGGTCGTACGCGAAGTGAAATTTTTTGGCTCGAAATTTTACGAGCTTGTGCAGAACTTCTAGGCAATCATATCGGCAGGTGACACGAAGTGATTCGAGTTCGTTTGCCCCCCCATTTTCTTTAACGAACGATAACTTTTTCTGAAAATAACAAGTGCCCCGATCCCGGCCGAAACGACTCGAATTACACTTCGAGACCCGCCGACATGATCGCCACGATGCACAGAGCAAATCGGACGACGTTGTATTTTTTCACTACCAGGACCGAAACCCTAGCCCGAACAAAATGGTCGTACGCGAAGTGAAATTTTTTGGCTCGAAATTTTACGAGCTTGTGCAGAACTTCTAGGCAATCATATCGGCAGGTGACACGAAGTGATTCGAGTTCGTTTGCCCCCCCATTTTCCTTAACGAACGATAACTTTTTCTGAAAATAACAAGTGCCCCGATCCCGGCCGAAACGACTCGAATTACACTTCGAGACCCGCCGACATGATCGCCACGATGCACAGAGCAAATCGGACGACGTTGTATTTTTTCACAACCAGGACCGAAACCCTAGGCGGAACAAAATGGTCGTACGTGAAGTGAAATTTTTTTGCTCGAAATTTTACGAGCTTGTGCAGAACTTCTAGGCAATCATATCGGCAGGTGACACGAAGTGGTTCGAGTTCGTTTGCCCCCCCATTTTCTTTAACGAACGATAACTTTTTCTGAAAATAACAAGTGCCCCGATCCCGGCCGAAACGACTCAAATTACACTTCGAGACCCGCCGACATGATCGCTACGATGCACAGAGCAAATCGGACGACGTTGTATTTTTTCACAACCAGGACCGAAACCCTAGCCCGAAGAAAATGGTCGTACGCGAAGTGAAATTTTTTGGCTCGAAATTTGACGAGCTTGTGCAAAACTTCTAGGCAATCATATCGGCAGGTGACACGAAGTGATTCGAGTTCGTTTGCCCCCCCATTTTCCTTAACGAACGATAACTTTTTCTGAAAATAACAAGTGCCCCGATCCCGGCCGAAACGACTCGAATTACACTTCGAGACCCGCCGACATGATCGCCACGATGCACAGAGCAAATCGGACGACGTTGTATTTTTTCACAACCAGGACCGAAACCCTAGCCCGAAGAAAATGGTCGTACGCGAAGTGAAATTTTTTGGCTCGAAATTTGACGAGCTTGTGCAGAACTTCTAGGCAATCATATCGGCAGGTGACACGAAGTGATTCGAGTTCGTTTGCCCCCCCATTTTCTTTAACGAACGATAACTTTTTTCTGAAAATAACAAGTGCCCTGATCCCCGCCGAAACGACTCGAATTACACTTCGAGACCCGCCGACATGATCGCCACGATGCACAGAGCAAATCGGACGACGTTGTATTTTTTCACAACCAGGACCGAAACCCTAGCCCGAAGAAAATGGTCGTACGCGAAGTGAAATTTTTTGGCTCGAAATTTTACGAGCTTGTGCAGAACTTCTAGGCAATCATATCGGCAGGTGACACGAAGTGATTCGAGTTCGTTTGCCCCCCCATTTTCCTTAACGAACGATAACTTTTTCTGAAAATAACAAGTGCCCCGATCCCGGCCGAAACGACTCGAATTACACTTCGAGACCCGCCGACATGATCGCCACGATGCACAGAGCAAATCGGACGACGTTCTATTTTTTGACAACCAGGACCGAAACCCTAGGCGGAACAAAATGGTCGTACGTGAAGTGAAATTTTTTTGCTCGAAATTTTACGAGCTTGTGCAGAACTTCTAGGCAATCATATCGGCAGGTGACACGAAGTGGTTCGAGTTCGTTTGCCCCCCCATTTTCTTTAACGAACGATAACTTTTTCTGAAAATAACAAGTGCCCCGATCCCGGCCGAAACGACTCAAATTACACTTCGAGACCCGCCGACATGATCGCCACGATGCACAGAGCAAATCGGACGACGTTCTATTTTTTGACAACCAGGACCGAAACCCTAGGCGGAACAAAATGGTCGTACGCGAAGTGAAATTTTTTGGCTCGAAATTTTACGAGCTTGTGCAGAACTTCTAGGCAATCATATCGGCAGGTGACACGAAGTGATTCGAGTTCGTTTGCCCCCCCATTTTCCTTAACGAACGATAACTTTTTCTGAAAATAACAAGTACCCCGATCCCGGCCGAAACGACTCGAATTACACTTCGAGACCCGCCGAGAAGATCGCCATGATGCACAGAGCAAATCGGACGACGTTCTATTTTTTGACAACCAGGACCGAAACCCTAGGCGGAACAAAATGGTCGTACGCGAAGTGAAATTTTTTGGCTCGAAATTTTACGAGCTTGTGCAGAACTTCTAGGCAATCATATCGGCAGGTGACACGAAGTGATTCGAGTTCGTTTGCCCCCCCATTTTCCTTAACGAACGATAACTTTTTCTGAAAATAACAAGTGCCCCGATCCCAGCCGAAACGACTCGAATTACACTTCGAGACCCGCCGACATGATCGCCACGATGCACAGAGCAAATCGGACGACGTTGTATTTTTTCACAACCAGGACCGAAACCCTAGGCGGAACAAAATGGTCGTACGTGAAGTGAAATTTTGTTGCTCGAAATTTTACGAGCTTGTGCAGAACTTCTAGGCAATCATATCGGCAGGTGACACGAAGTGGTTCGAGTTCGTTTGCCCCCCCATTTTCTTTAACGAACGATAACTTTTTCTGAAAATAACAAGTGCCCCGATCCCGGCCGAAACGACTCAAATTACACTTCGAGACCCGCCGACATGATCGCTACGATGCACAGAGCAAATCGGACGACGTTGTATTTTTTCACAACCAGGACCGAAACCCTAGCCCGAAGAAAATGGTCGTACGCGAAGTGAAATTTTTTGGCTCGAAATTTGACGAGCTTGTGCAGAACTTCTAGGCAATCATATCGGCAGGTGACACGAAGTGATTCGAGTTCGTTTGCCCCCCCATTTTCCTTAACGAACGATAACTTTTTCTGAAAATAACAAGTGCCCCGATCCCGGCCGAAACGACTCGAATTACACTTCGAGACCCGCCGACATGATCGCCACGATGCACAGAGCAAATCGGACGACGTTGTATTTTTTCACAACCAGGACCGAAACCCTAGCCCGAAGAAAATGGTCGTACGCGAAGTGAAATTTTTTGGCTCGAAATTTGACGAGCTTGTGCAGAACTTCTAGGCAATCATATCGGCAGGTGACACGAAGTGATTCGAGTTCGTTTGCCCCCCCATTTTCTTTAACGAACGATAACTTTTTTCTGAAAATAACAAGTGCCCTGATCCCCGCCGAAACGACTCGAATTACACTTCGAGACCCGCCGACATGATCGCCACGATGCACAGAGCAAATCGGACGACGTTGTATTTTTTCACAACCAGGACCGAAACCCTAGCCCGAAGAAAATGGCCGTACGCGAAGTGAAATTTTTTGGCTCGAAATTTTACGAGCTTGTGCAGAACTTCTAGGCAATCATATCGGCAGGTGACACGAAGTGATTCGAGTTCGTTTGCCCCCCCATTTTCCTTAACGAACGATAACTTTTTCTGAAAATAACAAGTGCCCCGATCCCTGCCGAAACGACTCGAATTACACTTCGAGACCCGCCGACATGATCGCCACGATGCACAGAGCAAATCGGACGACGTTGTATTTTTTCACAACCAGGACCGAAACCCTAGGCGGAACAAAATGGTCGTACGCGAAGTGAAATTTTTTGGCTCGAAATTTTACGAGCTTGTGCAGAACTTCTAGGCAATCATATCGGCAGGTGACACGAAGTGGTTCGAGTTCGTTTGCCCCCCCATTTTCTTTAACGAACGATAACTTTTTCTGAAAATAACAAGTGCCCCGATCCCGGCCGAAACGACTCAAATTAGACTTCGAGACCCACCGACATGATCGCTACGATGCACAGAGCAAATCGGACGACGTTGTATTTTTTCACAACCAGGACCGAAACCCTAGCCCGAAGAAAATGGTCGTACGCGAAGTGAAATTTTTTGGCTCGAAATTTGACGAGCTTGTGCAGAACTTCTAGGCAATCATATCGGCAGGTGACACGAAGTGATTCGAGTTCGTTTGCCCCCCCATTTTCCTTAACGAACGATAACTTTTTCTGAAAATAACAAGTGCCCCGATCCCGGCCGAAACGACTCGAATTACACTTCGAGACCCGCCGACATGATCGCCACGATGCACAGAGCAAATCGGACGACGTTGTATTTTTTCACAACCAGGACCGAAACCCTAGCCCGAAGAAAATGGTCGTACGCGAAGTGAAATTTTTTGGCTCGAAATTTGACGAGCTTGTGCAGAACTTCTAGGCAATCATATCGGCAGGTGACACGAAGTGATTCGAGTTCGTTTGCCCCCCCATTTTCTTTAACGAACGATAACTTTTTTCTGAAAATAACAAGTGCCCTGATCCCCGCCGAAACGACTCGAATTACACTTCGAGACCCGCCGACATGATCGCCACGATGCACAGAGCAAATCGGACGACGTTGTATTTTTTCACAACCAGGACCGAAACCCTAGCCCGAAGAAAATGGCCGTACGCGAAGTGAAATTTTTTGGCTCGAAATTTTACGAGCTTGTGCAGAACTTCTAGGCAATCATATCGGCAGGTGACACGAAGTGATTCGAGTTCGTTTGCCCCCCCATTTTCCTTAACGAACGATAACTTTTTCTGAAAATAACAAGTGCCCCGATCCCGGCCGAAACGACTCGAATTACACTTCGAGACCCGCCGACATGATCGCCACGATGCACAGAGCAAATCGGACGACGTTGTATTTTTTCACAACCAGGACCGAAACCCTAGGCGGAACAAAATGGTCGTACGCGAAGTGAAATTTTTTGGCTCGAAATTTTACGAGCTTGTGCAGAACTTCTAGGCAATCATATCGGCAGGTGACACGAAGTGATTCGAGTTCGTTTGCCCCCCCCATTTTCTTTAACGAACGATAACTTTTTCTGAAAATAACAAGTGCCCCGATCCCGGCCGAAACGACTCGAATTACACTTCGAGACCCGCCGACATGATCGCCACGATGCACAGAGCAAATCGGACGACGTTGTATTTTTTCACTACCAGGACCGAAACCCTAGCCCGAACAAAATGGTCGTACGCGAAGTGAAATTTTTTGGCTCGAAATTTTACGAGCTTGTGGAGAACTTCTAGGCAATCATATCGGCAGGTGACACGAAGTGATTCGAGTTCGTTTGCCCCCCCATTTTCCTTAACGAACGATAACTTTTTCTGAAAATAACAAGTGCCCCGATCCCGGCCGAAACGACTCGAATTACACTTCGAGACCCGCCGACATGATCGCCACGATGCACAGAGCAAATCGGACGACGTTCTATTTTTTATCAACCAGGACCGAAACCCTAGGCGGAACAAAATGGTCGTACGCGAAGTGAAATTTTTTGGCTCGAAATTTTACGAGCTTGTGCAGAACTTCAAGGCAATCATATCGGCAGGTGACACGAAGTGATTCGAGTTCGTTTGCCCCCCCATTTTCCTTAACGAACGATAACTTTTTCTGAAAATAACAAGTGCCCCGATCCCGGCCGAAACGACTCGAATTACACTTCGAGACCCGCCGACATGATCGCCACGATGCACAGAGCAAATCGGACGACGTTGTATTTTTTCACAACCAGGACCGAAACCCTAGGCGGAACAAAATGGTCGTACGCGAAGTGAAATTTTTTGGCTCGAAATTTTACGAGCTATTGCAGAACTTCTAGGCAATCATATCGGCAGGTGACACGAAGTGATTCGAGTTCGTTTGCCCCCCCATTTTCCTTAACGAACGATAACTTTTTCTGAAAATAACAAGTGCCCCGATCCCGGCCGAAACGACTCAAATTACACTTCGAGACCCGCCGATATGATCGCTACGATGCACAGAGCAAATCGGACGACGTTGTATTTTTTCACAACCAGGACCGAAACCCTAGCCCGAAGAAAATGGTCGTACGCGAAGTGAAATTTTTTGGCTCGAAATTTTACGAGCTTGTGCAGAACTTCTAGGCAATCATATCGGCAGGTGACACGAAGTGATTCGAGTTCGTTTGCCCCCCCATTTTCCTTAACGAACGATAACTTTTTCTGAAAATAACAAGTGCCCCGATCCCGGCCGAAACGACTCGAATTACACTTCGAGACCCGCCGACATGATCGCCACGATGCACAGAGCAAATCGGACGACGTTGTATTTTTTCACAACCAGGACCGAAACCCTAGCCCGAAGAAAATGGTCGTACGCGAAGTGAAATTTTTTGGCTCGAAATTTGACGAGCTTGTGCAGAACTTCTAGGCAATCATATCGGCAGGTGACACGAAGTGATTCGAGTTCGTTTGCCCCCCCATTTTCTTTAACGAACGATAACTTTTTTCTGAAAATAACAAGTGCCCTGATCCCCGCCGAAACGACTCGAATTACACTTCGAGACCCGCCGACATGATCGCCACGATGCACAGAGCAAATCGGACGACGTTGTATTTTTTCACAACCAGGACCGAAACCCTAGCCCGAAGAAAATGGTCGTACGCGAAGTGAAATTTTTTGGCTCGAAATTTTACGAGCTTGTGCAGAACTTCTAGGCAATCATATCGGCAGGTGACACGAAGTGATTCGAGTTCGTTTGCCCCCCCATTTTCCTTAACGAACGATAACTTTTTCTGAAAATAACAAGTGCCCCGATCCCGGCCGAAACGACTCGAATTACACTTCGAGACCCGCCGACATGATCGCCACGATGCACAGAGGAAATCGGACGACGTTCTATTTTTTCACAACCAGGACCGAAACCCTAGGCGGAACAAAATGGTCGTACGCGAAGTGAAATTTTTTGGCTCGAAATTTTACGAGCTTGTGCAGAACTTCTAGGCAATCATATCGGCAGGTGACACGAAGTGATTCGAGTTAGTTTGCCCCCCCATTTTCTTTAACGAACGATAACTTTTTGTGAAAATAACAAGTGCCCCGATCCCGGCCGAAACGACTCGAATTACACTTCGAGACCCGCCGACATGATCGCCACGATGCACAAAGCAAATCGGACGACGTTGTATTTTTTCACAACCAGGACCGAAACCCTAGGCGGAACAAAAAGCTCGTACGCGAAGTGAAATTTTTTGGCTCGAAATTTGACGAGCTTGTGCAGAACTTCTAGGCAATCATATCGGCAGGTGACACGAAGTGATTCGAGTTCGTTTGCCCCCCCATTTTCCTTAACGAACGATAACTTTTTCTGAAAATAACAAGTGCCCCGATCCCGGCCGAAACGACTCGAATTACACTTCGAGACCCGCCGATAAGATCGCCATGATGCACAGAGCAAATCGGACGACGTTCTATTTTTTGACAACCAGGACCGAAACCCTAGGCGGAACAAAATGGTCGTACGCGAAGTGAAATTTTTTGGCTCGAAATTTTACGAGCTTGTGCAGAACTTCTAGGCAATCATATCGGCAGGTGACACGAAGTGATTCGAGTTCGTTTGCCCCCCCATTTTCCTTAACGAACGATAACTTTTTCTGAAAATAACAAGTGCCCCGATCCCGGCCGAAACGACTCGAATTACACTTCGAGACCCGCCGACATGATCGCCACGATGCACAGAGCAAATCGGACGACGTTGTATTTTTTCACAACCAGGACCGAAACCCTAGCCCGAAGAAAATGGTCGTACGCGAAGTGAAATTTTTTGGCTCGAAATTTGACGAGCTTGTGCAGAACTTCTAGGCAATCATATCGGCAGGTGACACGAAGTGATTCGAGTTCGTTTGCCCCCCCATTTTCTTTAACGAACGATAACTTTTTTCTGAAAATAACAAGTGCCCTGATCCCCGCCGAAACGACTCGAATTACACTTCGAGACCCGCCGACATGATCGCCACGATGCACAGAGCAAATCGGACGACGTTGTATTTTTTCACAACCAGGACCGAAACCCTAGCCCGAAGAAAATGGCCGTACGCGAAGTGAAATTTTTTGGCTCGAAATTTTACGAGCTTGTGCAGAACTTCTAGGCAATCATATCGGCAGGTGACACGAAGTGATTCGAGTTCGTTTGCCCCCCCATTTTCCTTAACGAACGATAACTTTTTCTGAAAATAACAAGTGCCCCGATCCCGGCCGAAACGACTCGAATTACACTTCGAGACCCGCCGACATGATCGCCACGATGCACAGAGCAAATCGGACGACGTTGTATTTTTTCACAACCAGGACCGAAACCCTAGGCGGAACAAAATGGTCGTACGCGAAGTGAAATTTTTTGGCTCGAAATTTTACGAGCATGTGCAGAACTTCTAGGCAATCATATCGGCAGGTGACACGAAGTGGTTCGAGTTCGTTTGCCCCCCCATTTTCTTTAACGAACGATAACTTTTTCTGAAAATAACAAGTGCCCCGATCCCGGCCGAAACGACTCAAATTACACTTCGAGACCCGCCGACATGATCGCTACGATGCACAGAGCAAATCGGACGACGTTGTATTTTTTCACAACCAGGACCGAAACCCTAGCCCGAAGAAAATGGTCGTACGCGAAGTGAAATTTTTTGGCTCGAAATTTGACGAGCTTGTGCAGAACTTCTAGGCAATCATATCGGCAGGTGACACGAAGTGATTCGAGTTCGTTTGCCCCCCCATTTTCCTTAACGAACGATAACTTTTTCTGAAAATAACAAGTGCCCCGATCCCGGCCGAAACGACTCGAATTACACTTCGAGACCCGCCGACATGATCGCCACGATGCACAGAGCAAATCGGACGACGTTGTATTTTTTCACAACCAGGACCGAAACCCTAGCCCGAAGAAAATGGTCGTACGCGAAGTGAAATTTTTTGGCTCGAAATTTGACGAGCTTGTGCAGAACTTCTAGGCAATCATATCGGCAGGTGACACGAAGTGATTCGAGTTCGTTTGCCCCCCCATTTTCTTTAACGAACGATAACTTTTTTCTGAAAATAACAAGTGCCCTGATCCCCGCCGAAACGACTCGAATTACACTTCGAGACCCGCCGACATGATCGCCACGATGCACAGAGCAAATCGGACGACGTTGTATTTTTTCACAACCAGGACCGAAACCCTAGCCCGAAGAAAATGGCCGTACGCGAAGTGAAATTTTTTGGCTCGAAATTTTACGAGCTTGTGCAGAACTTCTAGGCAATCATATCGGCAGGTGACACGAAGTGATTCGAGTTCGTTTGCCCCCCCATTTTCCTTAACGAACGATAACTTTTTCTGAAAATAACAAGTGCCCCGATCCCGGCCGAAACGACTCGAATTACACTTCGAGACCCGCCGACATGATCGCCACGATGCACAGAGCAAATCGGACGACGTTGTATTTTTTCACAACCAGGACCGAAACCCTAGGCGGAACAAAATGGTCGTACGCGAAGTGAAATTTTTTGGCTCGAAATTTTACGAGCATGTGCAGAACTTCTAGGCAATCATATCGGCAGGTGACACGAAGTGGTTCGAGTTCGTTTGCCCCCCCATTTTCTTTAACGAACGATAACTTTTTCTGAAAATAACAAGTGCCCCGATCCCGGCCGAAACGACTCAAATTACACTTCGAGACCCGCCGACATGATCGCTACGATGCACAGAGCAAATCGGACGACGTTGTATTTTTTCACAACCAGGACCGAAACCCTAGCCCGAAGAAAATGGTCGTACGCGAAGTGAAATTTTTTGGCTCGAAATTTGACGAGCTTGTGCAGAACTTCTAGGCAATCATATCGGCAGGTGACACGAAGTGATTCGAGTTCGTTTGCCCCCCCATTTTCCTTAACGAACGATAACTTTTTCTGAAAATAACAAGTGCCCCGATCCCGGCCGAAACGACTCGAATTACACTTCGAGACCCGCCGACATGATCGCCACGATGCACAGAGCAAATCGGACGACGTTGTATTTTTTCACAACCAGGACCGAAACCCTAGCCCGAAGAAAATGGTCGTACGCGAAGTGAAATTTTTTGGCTCGAAATTTGACGAGCTTGTGCAGAACTTCTAGGCAATCATATCGGCAGGTGACACGAAGTGATTCGAGTTCGTTTGCCCCCCCATTTTCTTTAACGAACGATAACTTTTTTCTGAAAATAACAAGTGCCCTGATCCCCGCCGAAACGACTCGAATTACACTTCGAGACCCGCCGACATGATCGCCACGATGCACAGAGCAAATCGGACGACGTTGTATTTTTTCACAACCAGGACCGAAACCCTAGCCCGAAGAAAATGGCCGTACGCGAAGTGAAATTTTTTGGCTCGAAATTTTACGAGCTTGTGCAGAACTTCTAGGCAATCATATCGGCAGGTGACACGAAGTGATTCGAGTTCGTTTGCCCCCCCATTTTCTTTAACGAACGATAACTTTTTCTGAAAATAACAAGTGCCCCGATCCCGGCCGAAACGACTCGAATTACACTTCGAGACCCGCCGACATGATCGCCACGATGCACAGAGCAAATCGGACGACGTTGTATTTTTTCACTACCAGGACCGAAACCCTAGCCCGAACAAAATGGTCGTACGCGAAGTGAAATTTTTTGGCTCGAAATTTTACGAGCTTGTGCAGAACTTCTAGGCAATCATATCGGCAGGTGACACGAAGTGATTCGAGTTCGTTTGCCCCCCCATTTTCCTTAACGAACGATAACTTTTTCTGAAAATAACAAGTGCCCCGATCCCGGCCGAAACGACTCGAATTACACTTCGAGACCCGCCGACATGATCGCCACGATGCACAGAGCAAATCGGACGACGTTCTATTTTTTGACAACCAGGACCGAAACCCTAGGCGGAACAAAATGGTCGTACGCGAAGTGAAATTTTTTGGCTCGAAATTTTACGAGCTTGTGCAGAACTTCAAGGCAATCATATCGGCAGGTGACACGAAGTGATTCGAGTTCGTTTGCCCCCCCATTTTCCTTAACGAACGATAACTTTTTCTGAAAATAACAAGTGCCCCGATCCCGGCCGAAACGACTCGAATTACACTTCGAGACCCGCCGACATGATCGCCACGATGCACAGAGCAAATGGGACGACGTTGTATTTTTTCACAACCAGGACCGAAACCCTAGGCGGAACAAAATGGTCGTACGCGAAGTGAAATTTTTTGGCTCGAAATTTTACGAGCTATTGCAGAACTTCTAGGCAATCATATCGGCAGGTGACACGAAGTGATTCGAGTTCGTTTGCCCCCCCATTTTCCTTAACGAACGATAACTTTTTCTGAAAATAACAAGTGCCCCGATCCCGGCCGAAACGACTCAAATTACACTTCGAGACCCGCCGATATGATCGCTACGATGCACAGAGCAAATCGGACGACGTTGTATTTTTTCACAACCAGGACCGAAACCCTAGCCCGAAGAAAATGGTCGTACGCGAAGTGAAATTTTTTGGCTCGAAATTTTACGAGCTTGTGCAGAACTTCTAGGCAATCATATCGGCAGGTGACACGAAGTGATTCGAGTTCGTTTGCCCCCCCATTTTCCTTAACGAACGATAACTTTTTCTGAAAATAACAAGTGCCCCGATCCCGGCCGAAACGACTCGAATTACACTTCGAGACCCGCCGACATGATCGCCACGATGCACAGAGCAAATCGGACGACGTTCTATTTTTTGACAACCAGGACCGAAACCCTAGGCGGAACAAAATGGTCGTACGCGAAGTGAAATTTTTTGGCTCGAAATTTTACGAGCTTGTGCAGAACTTCAAGGCAATCATATCGGCAGGTGACACGAAGTGATTCGAGTTCGTTTGCCCCCCCATTTTCCTTAACGAACGATAACTTTTTCTGAAAATAACAAGTGCCCCGATCCCGGCCGAAACGACTCGAATTACACTTCGAGACCCGCCGACATGATCGCCACGATGCACAGAGCAAATGGGACGACGTTGTATTTTTTCACAACCAGGACCGAAACCCTAGGCGGAACAAAATGGTCGTACGCGAAGTGAAATTTTTTGGCTCGAAATTTTACGAGCTATTGCAGAACTTCTAGGCAATCATATCGGCAGGTGACACGAAGTGATTCGAGTTCGTTTGCCCCCCCATTTTCCTTAACGAACGATAACTTTTTCTGAAAATAACAAGTGCCCCGATCCCGGCCGAAACGACTCAAATTACACTTCGAGACCCGCCGGTATGATCGCTACGATGCACAGAGCAAATCGGACGACGTTGTATTTTTTCACAACCAGGACCGAAACCCTAGCCCGAAGAAAATGGTCGTACGCGAAGTGAAATTTTTTGGCTCGAAATTTTACGAGCTTGTGCAGAACTTCTAGGCAATCATATCGGCAGGTGACACGAAGTGATTCGAGTTCGTTTGCCCCCCCATTTTCCTTAACGAACGATAACTTTTTCTGAAAATAACAAGTGCCCCGATCCCGGCCGAAACGACTCGAATTACACTTCGAGACCCGCCGACATGATCGCCACGATGCACAGAGCAAATCGGACGACGTTGTATTTTTTCACAACCAGGACCGAAACCCTAGCCCGAAGAAAATGGTCGTACGCGAAGTGAAATTTTTTGGCTCGAAATTTGACGAGCTTGTGCAGAACTTCTAGGCAATCATATCGGCAGGTGACACGAAGTGATTCGAGTTCGTTTGCCCCCCCATTTTCTTTAACGAACGATAACTTTTTTCTGAAAATAACAAGTGCCCTGATCCCCGCCGAAACGACTCGAATTACACTTCGAGACCCGCCGACATGATCGCCACGATGCACAGAGCAAATCGGACGACGTTGTATTTTTTCACAACCAGGACCGAAACCCTAGCCCGAAGAAAATGGTCGTACGCGAAGTGAAATTTTTTGGCTCGAAATTTTACGAGCTTGTGCAGAACTTCTAGGCAATCATATCGGCAGGTGACACGAAGTGATTCGAGTTCGTTTGCCCCCCCATTTTCCTTAACGAACGATAACTTTTTCTGAAAATAACAAGTGCCCCGATCCCGGCCGAAACGACTCGAATTACACTTCGAGACCCGCCGACATGATCGCCACGATGCACAGAGGAAATCGGACGACGTTCTATTTTTTCACAACCAGGACCGAAACCCTAGGCGGAACAAAATGGTCGTACGCGAAGTGAAATTTTTTGGCTCGAAATTTTACGAGCTTGTGCAGAACTTCTAGGCAATCATATCGGCAGGTGACACGAAGTGATTCGAGTTAGTTTGCCCCCCCATTTTCTTTAACGAACGATAACTTTTTGTGAAAATAACAAGTGCCCCGATCCCGGCCGAAACGACTCGAATTACACTTCGAGACCCGCCGACATGATCGCCACGATGCACAAAGCAAATCGGACGACGTTGTATTTTTTCACAACCAGGACCGAAACCCTAGGCGGAACAAAAAGCTCGTACGCGAAGTGAAATTTTTTGGCTCGAAATTTGACGAGCTTGTGCAGAACTTCTAGGCAATCATATCGGCAGGTGACACGAAGTGATTCGAGTTCGTTTGCCCCCCCATTTTCCTTAACGAACGATAACTTTTTCTGAAAATAACAAGTGCCCCGATCCCGGCCGAAACGACTCGAATTACACTTCGAGACCCGCCGATAAGATCGCCATGATGCACAGAGCAAATCGGACGACGTTCTATTTTTTGACAACCAGGACCGAAACCCTAGGCGGAACAAAATGGTCGTACGCGAAGTGAAATTTTTTGGCTCGAAATTTTACGAGCTTGTGCAGAACTTCTAGGCAATCATATCGGCAGGTGACACGAAGTGATTCGAGTTCGTTTGCCCCCCCATTTTCCTTAACGAACGATAACATTTTCTGAAAATAACAAGTGCCCCGATCCCGGCCGAAACGACTCGAATTACACTTCGAGACCCGCCGATAAGATCGCCATGATGCACAGAGCAAATCGGACGACGTTCTATTTTTTGACAACCAGGACCGAAACCCTAGGCGGAACAAAATGGTCGTACGCGAAGTGAAATTTTTTGGCTCGAAATTTTACGAGCTTGTGCAGAACTTCTAGGCAATCATATCGGCAGGTGACACGAAGTGATTCGAGTTCGTTTGCCCCCCCATTTTCCTTAACGAACGATAACTTTTTCTGAAAATAACAAGTGCCCCGATCCCGGCCGAAACGACTCGAATTACACTTCGAGACCCGCCGACATGATCGCCACGATGCACAGAGCAAATCGGACGACGTTGTATTTTTTCACAACCAGGACCGAAACCCTAGGCGGAACAAAATGGTCGTACGCGAAGTGAAATTTTTTGGCTCGAAATTTTTCGAGCTTGTGCAGAACTTCTAGGCAATCATATCGGCAGGTGACACGAAGTGATTCGAGTTCGTTTGCCCCCCCATTTTCTTTAACGAACGATAACTTTTTCTGAAAATAACAAGTGCCCCGATCCCGGCCGAAACGACTCGAATTACACTTCGAGACCCGCCGACATGATCGCCACGATGCACAGAGCAAATCGGACGACGTTGTATTTTTTCACTACCAGGACCGAAACCCTAGCCCGAACAAAATGGTCGTACCCGAAGTGAAATTTTTTGGCTCGAAATTTTACGAGCTTGTGCAGAACTTCTAGGCAATCATATCGGCAGGTGACACGAAGTGATTCGAGTTCGTTTGCCCCCCCATTTTCCTTAACGAACGATAACTTTTTCTGAAAATAACAAGTGCCCCGATCCCGGCCGAAACGACTCGAATTACACTTCGAGACCCGCCGACATGATCGCCACGATGCACAGAGCAAATCGGACGACGTTCTATTTTTTGACAACCAGGACCGAAACCCTAGGCGGAACAAAATGGTCGTACGCGAAGTGAAATTTTTTGGCTCGAAATTTTACGAGCTTGTGCAGAACTTCAAGGCAATCATATCGGCAGGTGACACGAAGTGATTCGAGTTCGTTTGCCCCCCCATTTTCCTTAACGAACGATAACTTTTTCTGAAAATAACAAGTGCCCCGATCCCGGCCGAAACGACTCGAATTACACTTCGAGACCCGCCGACATGATCGCCACGATGCACAGAGCAAATCGGACGACGTTGTATTTTTTCACAACCAGGACCGAAACCCTAGGCGGAACAAAATGGTCGTACGCGAAGTGAAATTTTTTGGCTCGAAATTTTACGAGCTTGTGCAGAACTTCTAGGCAATCATATCGGCAGGTGACACGAAGTGATTCGAGTTCGTTTGCCCCCCCATTTTCCTTAACGAACGATAACTTTGTCTGAAAATAACAAGTGCCCCGATCCCGGCCGAAACGACTCGAATTACACTTCGAGACCCGCCTACATGATCGCCACGATGCACAGAGCAAATCGGACGACGTTGTATTTTTTCACTACCAGGACCGAAACCCTAGCCCGAACAAAATGGTCGTACCCGAAGTGAAATTTTTTGGCTCGAAATTTTACGAGCTTGTGCAGAACTTCTAGGCAATCATATCGGCAGGTGACACGAAGTGATTCGAGTTCGTTTGCCCCCCCATTTTCCTTAACGAACGATAACTTTTTCTGAAAATAACAAGTGCCCCGATCCCGGCCGAAACGACTCGAATTACACTTCGAGACCCGCCGACATGATCGCCACGATGCACAGAGCAAATCGGACGACGTTCTATTTTTTGACAACCAGGACCGAAACCCTAGGCGGAACAAAATGGTCGTACGCGAAGTGAAATTTTTTGGCTCGAAATTTTACGAGCTTGTGCAGAACTTCAAGGCAATCATATCGGCAGGTGACACGAAGTGATTCGAGTTCGTTTGCCCCCCCATTTTCCTTAACGAACGATAACTTTTTCTGAAAATAACAAGTGCCCCGATCCCGGCCGAAACGACTCGAATTACACTTCGAGACCCGCCGACATGATCGCCACGATGCACAGAGCAAATCGGACGACGTTGTATTTTTTCACAACCAGGACCGAAACCCTAGCCCGAAGAAAATGGTCGTACGCGAAGTGAAATTTTTTGGCTCGAAATTTGACGAGCTTGTGCAGAACTTCTAGGCAATCATATCGGCAGGTGACACGAAGTGATTCGAGTTCGTTTGCCCCCCCATTTTCTTTAACGAACGATAACTTTTTTCTGAAAATAACAAGTGCCCTGATCCCCGCCGAAACGACTCGAATTACACTTCGAGACCCGCCGACATGATCGCCACGATGCACAGAGCAAATCGGACGACGTTGTATTTTTTCACAACCAGGACCGAAACCCTAGGCGGAACAAAATGGTCGTACGCGAAGTGAAATTTTTTGGCTCGAAATTTTACGAGCTTGTGCAGAACTTCTAGGCAATCATATCGGCAGGTGACACGAAGTGATTCGAGTTCGTTTGCCCCCCCATTTTCCTTAACGAACGATAACTTTTTCTGAAAATAACAAGTGCCCCGATCCCGGCCGAAACGACTCGAATTACACTTCGAGACCCGCCGACATGATCGCCACGATGCACAGAGCAAATCGGACGACGTTGTATTTTTTCACTACCAGGACCGAAACCCTAGCCCGAACAAAATGGTCGTACCCGAAGTGAAATTTTTTGGCTCGAAATTTTACGAGCTTGTGCAGAACTTCTAGGCAATCATATCGGCAGGTGACACGAAGTGATTCGAGTTCGTTTGCCCCCCCATTTTCCTTAACGAACGATAACTTTTTCTGAAAATAACAAGTGCCCCGATCCCGGCCGAAACGACTCGAATTACACTTCGAGACCCGCCGACATGATCGCCACGATGCACAGAGCAAATCGGACGACGTTCTATTTTTTGACAACCAGGACCGAAACCCTAGGCGGAACAAAATGGTCGTACGCGAAGTGAAATTTTTTGGCTCGAAATTTTACGAGCTTGTGCAGAACTTCAAGGCAATCATATCGGCAGGTGACACGAAGTGATTCGAGTTCGTTTGCCCCCCCATTTTCCTTAACGAACGATAACTTTTTCTGAAAATAACAAGTGCCCCGATCCCGGCCGAAACGACTCGAATTACACTTCGAGACCCGCCGACATGATCGCCACGATGCACAGAGCAAATCGGACGACGTTCTATTTTTTGACAACCAGGACCGAAACCCTAGGCGGAACAAAATGGTCGTACGCGAAGTGAAATTTTTTGGCTCGAAATTTTACGAGCTTGTGCAGAACTTCTAGGCAATCATATCGGCAGGTGACACGAAGTGATTCGAGTTCGTTTGCCCCCCCATTTTCTTTAACGAACGATAACTTTTTCTGAAAATAACAAGTGCCCCGATCCCGGCCGAAACGACTCGAATTACACTTCGAGACCCGCCGACATGATCGCCACGATGCACAGAGCAAATCGGACGACGTTGTATTTTTTCACTACCAGGACCGAAACCCTAGCCCGAACAAAATGGTCGTACCCGAAGTGAAATTTTTTGGCTCGAAATTTTACGAGCTTGTGCAGAACTTCTAGGCAATCATATCGGCAGGTGACACGAAGTGATTCGAGTTCGTTTGCCCCCCCATTTTCCTTAACGAACGATAACTTTTTCTGAAAATAACAAGTGCCCCGATCCCGGCCGAAACGACTCGAATTACACTTCGAGACCCGCCGACATGATCGCCACGATGCACAGAGCAAATCGGACGACGTTGTATTTTTTCACAACCAGGACCGAAACCCTAGGCGGAACAAAATGGTCGTACGCGAAGTGAAATTTTTTGGCTCGAAATTTTACGAGCTTGTGCAGAACTTCTAGGCAATCATATCGGCAGGTGACACGAAGTGATTCGAGTTCGTTTGCCCCCCCATTTTCCTTAACGAACGATAACTTTTTCTGAAAATAACAAGTGCCCCGATCCCGGCCGAAACGACTCGAATTACACTTCGAGACCCGCCGACATGATCGCCACGATGCACAGAGCAAATCGGACGACGTTCTATTTTTTGACAACCAGGACCGAAACCCTAGGCGGAACAAAATGGTCGTACGCGAAGTGAAATTTTTTGGCTCGAAATTTTACGAGCTTGTGCAGAACTTCAAGGCAATCATATCGGCAGGTGACACGAAGTGATTCGAGTTCGTTTGCCCCCCCATTTTCCTTAACGAACGATAACTTTTTCTGAAAATAACAAGTGCCCCGATCCCGGCCGAAACGACTCGAATTACACTTCGAGACCCGCCGACATGATCGCCACGATGCACAGAGCAAATCGGACGACGTTCTATTTTTTGACAACCAGGACCGAAACCCTAGGCGGAACAAAATGGTCGTACGCGAAGTGAAATTTTTTGGCTCGAAATTTTACGAGCTTGTGCAGAACTTCTAGGCAATCATATCGGCAGGTGACACGAAGTGATTCGAGTTCGTTTGCCCCCCCATTTTCTTTAACGAACGATAACTTTTTCTGAAAATAACAAGTGCCCCGATCCCGGCCGAAACGACTCGAATTACACTTCGAGACCCGCCGACATGATCGCCACGATGCACAGAGCAAATCGGACGACGTTGTATTTTTTCACTACCAGGACCGAAACCCTAGCCCGAACAAAATGGTCGTACCCGAAGTGAAATTTTTTGGCTCGAAATTTTACGAGCTTGTGCAGAACTTCTAGGCAATCATATCGGCAGGTGACACGAAGTGATTCGAGTTCGTTTGCCCCCCCATTTTCCTTAACGAACGATAACTTTTTCTGAAAATAACAAGTGCCCCGATCCCGGCCGAAACGACTCGAATTACACTTCGAGACCCGCCGACATGATCGCCACGATGCACAGAGCAAATCGGACGACGTTGTATTTTTTCACAACCAGGACCGAAACCCTAGGCGGAACAAAATGGTCGTACGCGAAGTGAAATTTTTTGGCTCGAAATTTTACGAGCTTGTGCAGAACTTCTAGGCAATCATATCGGCAGGTGACACGAAGTGATTCGAGTTCGTTTGCCCCCCCATTTTCCTTAACGAACGATAACTTTTTCTGAAAATAACAAGTGCCCCGATCCCGGCCGAAACGACTCGAATTACACTTCGAGACCCGCCGACATGATCGCCACGATGCACAGAGCAAATCGGACGACGTTGTATTTTTTCACAACCAGGACCGAAACCCTAGCCCGAAGAAAATGGTCGTACGCGAAGTGAAATTTTTTGGCTCGAAATTTTACGAGCTTGTGCAGAACTTCTAGGCAATCATATCGGCAGGTGACACGAAGTGATTCGAGTTCGTTTGCCCCCCCATTTTCTTTAACGAACGATAACTTTTTCTGAAAATAACAAGTGCCCCGATCCCGGCCGAAACGACTCGAATTACACTTCGAGACCCGCCGACATGATCGCCACGATGCACAGAGCAAATCGGACGACGTTGTATTTTTTCACTACCAAGACCGAAACCCTAGCCCGAACAAAATGGTCGTACCCGAAGTGAAATTTTTTGGCTCGAAATTTTACGAGCTTGTGCAGAACTTCTAGGCAATCATATCGGCAGGTGACACGAAGTGATTCGAGTTCGTTTGCCCCCCCATTTTCCTTAACGAACGATAACTTTTTCTGAAAATAACAAGTGCCCCGATCCCGGCCGAAACGACTCGAATTACACTTCGAGACCCGCCGACATGATCGCCACGATGCACAGAGCAAATCGGACGACGTTCTATTTTTTGACAACCAGGACCGAAACCCTAGGCGGAACAAAATGGTCGTACGCGAAGTGAAATTTTTTGGCTCGAAATTTTACGAGCTTGTGCAGAACTTCAAGGCAATCATATCGGCAGGTGACACGAAGTGATTCGAGTTCGTTTGCCCCCCCATTTTCCTTAACGAACGATAACTTTTTCTGAAAATAACAAGTGCCCCGATCCCGGCCGAAACGACTCGAATTACACTTCGAGACCCGCCGACATGATCGCCACGATGCACAGAGCAAATCGGACGACGTTGTATTTTTTCACAACCAGGACCGAAACCCTAGCCCGAAGAAAATGGTCGTACGCGAAGTGAAATTTTTTGGCTCGAAATTTGACGAGCTTGTGCAGAACTTCTAGGCAATCATATCGGCAGGTGACACGAAGTGATTCGAGTTCGTTTGCCCCCCCATTTTCTTTAACGAACGATAACTTTTTTCTGAAAATAACAAGTGCCCTGATCCCCGCCGAAACGACTCGAATTACACTTCGAGACCCGCCGACATGATCGCCACGATGCACAGAGCAAATCGGACGACGTTGTATTTTTTCACAACCAGGACCGAAACCCTAGCCCGAAGAAAATGGTCGTACGCGAAGTGAAATTTTTTGGCTCGAAATTTTACGAGCTTGTGCAGAACTTCTAGGCAATCATATCGGCAGGTGACACGAAGTGATTCGAGTTCGTTTGCCCCCCCATTTTCCTTAACGAACGATAACTTTTTCTGAAAATAACAAGTGCCCCGATCCCGGCCGAAACGACTCGAATTACACTTCGAGACCCGCCGACATGATCGCCACGATGCACAGAGCAAATCGGACGACGTTGTATTTTTTCACTACCAGGACCGAAACCCTAGCCCGAACAAAATGGTCGTACGCGAAGTGAAATTTTTTGGCTCGAAATTTTACGAGCTTGTGCAGAACTTCTAGGCAATCATATCGGCAGGTGACACGAAGTGATTCGAGTTCGTTTGCCCCCCCATTTTCCTTAACGAACGATAACTTTTTCTGAAAATAACAAGTGCCCCGATCCCGGCCGAAACGACTCGAATTACACTTCGAGACCCGCCGACATGATCGCCACGATGCACAGAGCAAATCGGACGACGTTCTATTTTTTGACAACCAGGACCGAAACCCTAGGCGGAACAAAATGGTCGTACGCGAAGTGAAATTTTTTGGCTCGAAATTTTACGAGCTTGTGCAGAACTTCAAGGCAATCATATCGGCAGGTGACACGAAGTGATTCGAGTTCGTTTGCCCCCCCAGTTTCCTTAACGAACGATAACTTTTTCTGAAAATAACAAGTGCCCCGATCCCGGCCGAAACGACTCGAATTACACTTCGAGACCCGCCGACATGATCGCCACGATGCACAGAGCAAATCGGACGACGTTGTATTTTTTCACAACCAGGACCGAAACCCTAGGCGGAACAAAATGGTCGTACGCGAAGTGAAATTTTTTGGCTCGAAATTTTACGAGCTTGTGCAGAACTTCTAGGCAATCATATCGGCAGGTGACACGAAGTGATTCGAGTTCGTTTGCCCCCCCATTTTCCTTAACGAACGATAACTTTTTCTGAAAATAACAAGTGCCCCGATCCCGGCCGAAACGACTCGAATTACACTTCGAGACCCGCCGACATGATCGCCACGATGCACAGAGCAAATCGGACGACGTTGTATTTTTTCACTACCAGGACCGAAACCCTAGCCCGAACAAAATGGTCGTACCCGAAGTGAAATTTTTTGGCTCGAAATTTTACGAGCTTGTGCAGAACTTCTAGGCAATCATATCGGCAGGTGACACGAAGTGATTCGAGTTCGTTTGCCCCCCCATTTTCCTTAACGAACGATAACTTTTTCTGAAAATAACAAGTGCCCCGATCCCGGCCGAAACGACTCGAATTACACTTCGAGACCCGCCGACATGATCGCCACGATGCACAGAGCAAATCGGACGACGTTGTATTTTTTCACTACCAGGACCGAAACCCTAGCCCGAACAAAATGGTCGTACGCGAAGTGAAATTTTTTGGCTCGAAATTTTACGAGCTTGTGCAGAACTTCTAGGCAATCATATCGGCAGGTGACACGAAGTGATTCGAGTTCGTTTGCCCCCCCATTTTCCTTAACGAACGATAACTTTTTCTGAAAATAACAAGTGCCCCGATCCCGGCCGAAACGACTCGAATTACACTTCGAGACCCGCCGACATGATCGCCACGATGCACAGAGCAAATCGGACGACGTTGTATTTTTTCACAACCAGGACCGAAACCCTAGGCGGAACAAAATGGTCGTACGCGAAGTGAAATTTTTTGGCTCGAAATTTTACGAGCTTGTGCAGAACTTCTAGGCAATCATATCGGCAGGTGACACGAAGTGATTCGAGTTCGTTTGCCCCCCCATTTTCCTTAACGAACGATAACTTTTTCTGAAAATAACAAGTGCCCCGATCCCGGCCGAAACGACTCGAATTACACTTCGAGACCCGCCGACATGATCGCCACGATGCACAGAGCAAATCGGACGACGTTGTATTTTTTCACTACCAGGACCGAAACCCTAGCCCGAACAAAATGGTCGTACCCGAAGTGAAATTTTTTGGCTCGAAATTTTACGAGCTTGTGCAGAACTTCTAGGCAATCATATCGGCAGGTGACACGAAGTGATTCGAGTTCGTTTGCCCCCCCATTTTCCTTAACGAACGATAACTTTTTCTGAAAATAACAAGTGCCCCGATCCCGGCCGAAACGACTCGAATTACACTTCGAGACCCGCCGACATGATCGCCACGATGCACAGAGCAAATCGGACGACGTTCTATTTTTTGACAACCAGGACCGAAACCCTAGGCGGAACAAAATGGTCGTACGCGAAGTGAAATTTTTTGGCTCGAAATTTTACGAGCTTGTGCAGAACTTCAAGGCAATCATATCGGCAGGTGACACGAAGTGATTCGAGTTCGTTTGCCCCCCCATTTTCCTTAACGAACGATAACTTTTTCTGAAAATAACAAGTGCCCCGATCCCGGCCGAAACGACTCGAATTACACTTCGAGACCCGCCGACATGATCGCCACGATGCACAGAGCAAATCGGACGACGTTGTATTTTTTCACAACCAGGACCGAAACCCTAGGCGGAACAAAATGGTCGTACGCGAAGTGAAATTTTTTGGCTCGAAATTTTACGAGCTTGTGCAGAACTTCTAGGCAATCATATCGGCAGGTGACACGAAGTGATTCGAGTTCGTTTGCCCCCCCATTTTCCTTAACGAACGATAACTTTTTCTGAAAATAACAAGTGCCCCGATCCCGGCCGAAACGACTCGAATTACACTTCGAGACCCGCCGACATGATCGCCACGATGCACAGAGCAAATCGGACGACGTTGTATTTTTTCACTACCAGGACCGAAACCCTAGCCCGAACAAAATGGTCGTACCCGAAGTGAAATTTTTTGGCTCGAAATTTTACGAGCTTGTGCAGAACTTCTAGGCAATCATATCGGCAGGTGACACGAAGTGATTCGAGTTCGTTTGCCCCCCCATTTTCTTTAACGAACGATAACTTTTTCTGAAAATAACAAGTGCCCCGATCCCGGCCGAAACGACTCGAATTACACTTCGAGACCCGCCGACATGATCGCCACGATGCACAGAGCAAATCGGACGACGTTGTATTTTTTCACTACCAGGACCGAAACCCTAGCCCGAACAAAATGGTCGTACGCGAAGTGAAATTTTTTGGCTCGAAATTTTACGAGCTTGTGCAGAACTTCTAGGCAATCATATCGGCAGGTGACACGAAGTGATTCGAGTTCGTTTGCCCCCCCATTTTCCTTAACGAACGATAACTTTTTCTGAAAATAACAAGTGCCCCGATCCCGGCCGAAACGACTCGAATTACACTTCGAGACCCGCCGACATGATCGCCACGATGCACAGAGCAAATCGGACGACGTTGTATTTTTTCACAACCAGGACCGAAACCCTAGGCGGAACAAAATGGTCGTACGCGAAGTGAAATTTTTTGGCTCGAAATTTTACGAGCTTGTGCAGAACTTCTAGGCAATCATATCGGCAGGTGACACGAAGTGATTCGAGTTCGTTTGCCCCCCCATTTTCCTTAACGAACGATAACTTTTTCTGAAAATAACAAGTGCCCCGATCCCGGCCGAAACGACTCGAATTACACTTCGAGACCCGCCGACATGATCGCCACGATGCACAGAGCAAATCGGACGACGTTGTATTTTTTCACTACCAGGACCGAAACCCTAGCCCGAACAAAATGGTCGTACCCGAAGTGAAATTTTTTGGCTCGAAATTTTACGAGCTTGTGCAGAACTTCTAGGCAATCATATCGGCAGGTGACACGAAGTGATTCGAGTTCGTTTGCCCCCCCATTTTCCTTAACGAACGATAACTTTTTCTGAAAATAACAAGTGCCCCGATCCCGGCCGAAACGACTCGAATTACACTTCGAGACCCGCCGACATGATCGCCACGATGCACAGAGCAAATCGGACGACGTTCTATTTTTTCACAACCAGGACCGAAACCCTAGGCGGAACAAAATGGTCGTACGCGAAGTGAAATTTTTTGGCTCGAAATTTTTCGAGCTTGTGCAGAACTTCTAGGCAATCATATCGGCAGGTGACACGAAGTGATTCGAGTTCGTTTGCCCCCCCATTTTCTTTAACGAACGATAACTTTTTCTGAAAATAACAAGTGCCCCGATCCCGGCCGAAACGACTCGAATTACACTTCGAGACCCGCCGACATGATCGCCACGATGCACAGAGCAAATCGGACGACGTTGTATTTTTTCACTACCAGGACCGAAACCCTAGCCCGAACAAAATGGTCGTACCCGAAGTGAAATTTTTTGGCTCGAAATTTTACGAGCTTGTGCAGAACTTCTAGGCAATCATATCGGCAGGTGACACGAAGTGATTCGAGTTCGTTTGCCCCCCCATTTTCCTTAACGAACGATAACTTTTTCTGAAAATAACAAGTGCCCCGATCCCGGCCGAAACGACTCGAATTACACTTCGAGACCCGCCGACATGATCGCCACGATGCACAGAGCAAATCGGACGACGTTCTATTTTTTGACAACCAGGACCGAAACCCTAGGCGGAACAAAATGGTCGTACGCGAAGTGAAATTTTTTGGCTCGAAATTTTACGAGCTTGTGCAGAACTTCTAGGCAATCATATCGGCAGGTGACACGAAGTGATTCGAGTTCGTTTGCCCCCCCATTTTCTTTAACGAACGATAACTTTTTCTGAAAATAACAAGTGCCCCGATCCCGGCCGAAACGACTCGAATTACACTTCGAGACCCGCCGACATGATCGCCACGATGCACAGAGCAAATCGGACGACGTTGTATTTTTTCACTACCAGGACCGAAACCCTAGCCCGAACAAAATGGTCGTACCCGAAGTGAAATTTTTTGGCTCGAAATTTTACGAGCTTGTGCAGAACTTCTAGGCAATCATATCGGCAGGTGACACGAAGTGATTCGAGTTCGTTTGCCCCCCCATTTTCCTTAACGAACGATAACTTTTTCTGAAAATAACAAGTGCCCCGATCCCGGCCGAAACGACTCGAATTACACTTCGAGACCCGCCGACATGATCGCCACGATGCACAGAGCAAATCGGACGACGTTGTATTTTTTCACAACCAGGACCGAAACCCTAGGCGGAACAAAATGGTCGTACGCGAAGTGAAATTTTTTGGCTCGAAATTTTTCGAGCTTGTGCAGAACTTCTAGGCAATCATATCGGCAGGTGACACGAAGTGATTCGAGTTCGTTTGCCCCCCCATTTTCTTTAACGAACGATAACTTTTTCTGAAAATAACAAGTGCCCCGATCCCGGCCGAAACGACTCGAATTACACTTCGAGACCCGCCGACATGATCGCCACGATGCACAGAGCAAATCGGACGACGTTGTATTTTTTCACTACCAGGACCGAAACCCTAGCCCGAACAAAATGGTCGTACCCGAAGTGAAATTTTTTGGCTCGAAATTTTACGAGCTTGTGCAGAACTTCTAGGCAATCATATCGGCAGGTGACACGAAGTGATTCGAGTTCGTTTGCCCCCCCATTTTCCTTAACGAACGATAACTTTTTCTGAAAATAACAAGTGCCCCGATCCCGGCCGAAACGACTCGAATTACACTTCGAGACCCGCCGACATGATCGCCACGATGCACAGAGCAAATCGGACGACGTTCTATTTTTTGACAACCAGGACCGAAACCCTAGGCGGAACAAAATGGTCGTACGCGAAGTGAAATTTTTTGGCTCGAAATTTTACGAGCTTGTGCAGAACTTCAAGGCAATCATATCGGCAGGTGACACGAAGTGATTCGAGTTCGTTTGCCCCCCCATTTTCCTTAACGAACGATAACTTTTTCTGAAAATAACAAGTGCCCCGATCCCGGCCGAAACGACTCGAATTACACTTCGAGACCCGCCGACATGATCGCCACGATGCACAGAGCAAATCGGACGACGTTCTATTTTTTGACAACCAGGACCGAAACCCTAGGCGGAACAAAATGGTCGTACGCGAAGTGAAATTTTTTGGCTCGAAATTTTACGAGCTTGTGCAGAACTTCAAGGCAATCATATCGGCAGGTGACACGAAGTGATTCGAGTTCGTTTGCCCCCCCATTTTCCTTAACGAACGATAACTTTTTCTGAAAATAACAAGTGCCCCGATCCCGGCCGAAACGACTCGAATTACACTTCGAGACCCGCCGACATGATCGCCACGATGCACAGAGCAAATCGGACGACGTTCTATTTTTTGACAACCAGGACCGAAACCCTAGGCGGAACAAAATGGTCGTACGCGAAGTGAAATTTTTTGGCTCGAAATTTTACGAGCTTGTGCAGAACTTCTAGGCAATCATATCGGCAGGTGACACGAAGTGATTCGAGTTCGTTTGCCCCCCCATTTTCTTTAACGAACGATAACTTTTTCTGAAAATAACAAGTGCCCCGATCCCGGCCGAAACGACTCGAATTACACTTCGAGACCCGCCGACATGATCGCCACGATGCACAGAGCAAATCGGACGACGTTGTATTTTTTCACTACCAGGACCGAAACCCTAGCCCGAACAAAATGGTCGTACCCGAAGTGAAATTTTTTGGCTCGAAATTTTACGAGCTTGTGCAGAACTTCTAGGCAATCATATCGGCAGGTGACACGAAGTGATTCGAGTTCGTTTGCCCCCCCATTTTCCTTAACGAACGATAACTTTTTCTGAAAATAACAAGTGCCCCGATCCCGGCCGAAACGACTCGAATTACACTTCGAGACCCGCCGACATGATCGCCACGATGCACAGAGCAAATCGGACGACGTTGTATTTTTTCACAACCAGGACCGAAACCCTAGGCGGAACAAAATGGTCGTACGCGAAGTGAAATTTTTTGGCTCGAAATTTTTCGAGCTTGTGCAGAACTTCTAGGCAATCATATCGGCAGGTGACACGAAGTGATTCGAGTTCGTTTGCCCCCCCATTTTCTTTAACGAACGATAACTTTTTCTGAAAATAACAAGTGCCCCGATCCCGGCCGAAACGACTCGAATTACACTTCGAGACCCGCCGACATGATCGCCACGATGCACAGAGCAAATCGGACGACGTTGTATTTTTTCACTACCAGGACCGAAACCCTAGCCCGAACAAAATGGTCGTACCCGAAGTGAAATTTTTTGGCTCGAAATTTTACGAGCTTGTGCAGAACTTCTAGGCAATCATATCGGCAGGTGACACGAAGTGATTCGAGTTCGTTTGCCCCCCCATTTTCCTTAACGAACGATAACTTTTTCTGAAAATAACAAGTGCCCCGATCCCGGCCGAAACGACTCGAATTACACTTCGAGACCCGCCGACATGATCGCCACGATGCACAGAGCAAATCGGACGACGTTCTATTTTTTGACAACCAGGACCGAAACCCTAGGCGGAACAAAATGGTCGTACGCGAAGTGAAATTTTTTGGCTCGAAATTTTACGAGCTTGTGCAGAACTTCAAGGCAATCATATCGGCAGGTGACACGAAGTGATTCGAGTTCGTTTGCCCCCCCATTTTCCTTAACGAACGATAACTTTTTCTGAAAATAACAAGTGCCCCGATCCCGGCCGAAACGACTCGAATTACACTTCGAGACCCGCCGACATGATCGCCACGATGCACAGAGCAAATCGGACGACGTTCTATTTTTTGACAACCAGGACCGAAACCCTAGGCGGAACAAAATGGTCGTACGCGAAGTGAAATTTTTTGGCTCGAAATTTTACGAGCTTGTGCAGAACTTCAAGGCAATCATATCGGCAGGTGACACGAAGTGATTCGAGTTCGTTTGCCCCCCCATTTTCCTTAACGAACGATAACTTTTTCTGAAAATAACAAGTGCCCCGATCCCGGCCGAAACGACTCGAATTACACTTCGAGACCCGCCGACATGATCGCCACGATGCACAGAGCAAATCGGACGACGTTGTATTTTTTCACAACCAGGACCGAAACCCTAGGCGGAACAAAATGGTCGTACGCGAAGTGAAATTTTTTGGCTCGAAATTTTACGAGCTTGTGCAGAACTTCTAGGCAATCATATCGGCAGGTGACACGAAGTGATTCGAGTTCGTTTGCCCCCCCATTTTCCTTAACGAACGATAACTTTTTCTGAAAATAACAAGTGCCCCGATCCCGGCCGAAACGACTCGAATTACACTTCGAGACCCGCCGACATGATCGCCACGATGCACAGAGCAAATCGGACGACGTTGTATTTTTTCACTACCAGGACCGAAACCCTAGCCCGAACAAAATGGTCGTACCCGAAGTGAAATTTTTTGGCTCGAAATTTTACGAGCTTGTGCAGAACTTCTAGGCAATCATATCGGCAGGTGACACGAAGTGATTCGAGTTCGTTTGCCCCCCCATTTTCCTTAACGAACGATAACTTTTTCTGAAAATAACAAGTGCCCCGATCCCGGCCGAAACGACTCGAATTACACTTCGAGACCCGCCGACATGATCGCCACGATGCACAGAGCAAATCGGACGACGTTCTATTTTTTGACAACCAGGACCGAAACCCTAGGCGGAACAAAATGGTCGTACGCGAAGTGAAATTTTTTGGCTCGAAATTTTACGAGCTTGTGCAGAACTTCTAGGCAATCATATCGGCAGGTGACACGAAGTGATTCGAGTTCGTTTGCCCCCCCATTTTCTTTAACGAACGATAACTTTTTTCTGAAAATAACAAGTGCCCCGATCCCGGCCGAAACGACTCGAATTACACTTCGAGACCCGCCGACATGATCGCCACGATGCACAGAGCAAATCGGACGACGTTGTATTTTTTCACTACCAGGACCGAAACCCTAGCCCGAACAAAATGGTCGTACGCGAAGTGAAATTTTTTGGCTCGAAATTTTACGAGCTTGTGCAGAACTTCTAGGCAATCATATCGGCAGGTGACACGAAGTGATTCGAGTTCGTTTGCCCCCCCATTTTCCTTAACGAACGATAACTTTTTCTGAAAATAACAAGTGCCCCGATCCCGGCCGAAACGACTCGAATTACACTTCGAGACCCGCCGACATGATCGCCACGATGCACAGAGCAAATCGGACGACGTTCTATTTTTTGACAACCAGGACCGAAACCCTAGGCGGAACAAAATGGTCGTACGCGAAGTGAAATTTTTTGGCTCGAAATTTTACGAGCTTGTGCAGAACTTCTAGGCAATCATATCGGCAGGTGACACGAAGTGATTCGAGTTCGTTTGCCCCCCCATTTTCTTTAACGAACGATAACTTTTTCTGAAAATAACAAGTGCCCCGATCCCGGCCGAAACGACTCGAATTACACTTCGAGACCCGCCGACATGATCGCCACGATGCACAAAGCAAATCGGACGACGTTGTATTTTTTCACAACCAGGACCGAAACCCTAGGCGGAACAAAAAGCTCGTACGCGAAGTGAAATTTTTTGGCTCGAAATTTTACGAGCTTGTGCAGAACTTCTAGGCAATCATATCGGCAGGTGACACGAAGTGATTCGAGTTCGTTTGCCCCCCCATTTTCCTTAACGAACGATAACTTTTTCTGAAAATAACAAGTGCCCCGATCCCGGCCGAAACGACTCGAATTACACTTCGAGACCCGCCGACATGATCGCCACGATGCACAGAGCAAATCGGACGACGTTCTATTTTTTCACAACCAGGACCGAAACCCTAGGCGGAACAAAATGGTCGTACGCGAAGTGAAATTTTTTGGCTCGAAATTTTTCGAGCTTGTGCAGAACTTCTAGGCAATCATATCGGCAGGTGACACGAAGTGATTCGAGTTCGTTTGCCCCCCCATTTTCTTTAACGAACGATAACTTTTTCTGAAAATAACAAGTGCCCCGATCCCGGCCGAAACGACTCGAATTACACTTCGAGACCCGCCGACATGATCGCCACGATGCACAGAGCAAATCGGACGACGTTGTATTTTTTCACTACCAGGACCGAAACCCTAGCCCGAACAAAATGGTCGTACCCGAAGTGAAATTTTTTGGCTCGAAATTTTACGAGCTTGTGCAGAACTTCTAGGCAATCATATCGGCAGGTGACACGAAGTGATTCGAGTTCGTTTGCCCCCCCATTTTCCTTAACGAACGATAACTTTTTCTGAAAATAACAAGTGCCCCGATCCCGGCCGAAACGACTCGAATTACACTTCGAGACCCGCCGACATGATCGCCACGATGCACAGAGCAAATCGGACGACGTTCTATTTTTTGACAACCAGGACCGAAACCCTAGGCGGAACAAAATGGTCGTACGCGAAGTGAAATTTTTTGGCTCGAAATTTTACGAGCTTGTGCAGAACTTCTAGGCAATCATATCGGCAGGTGACACGAAGTGATTCGAGTTCGTTTGCCCCCCCATTTTCTTTAACGAACGATAACTTTTTTCTGAAAATAACAAGTGCCCCGATCCCGGCCGAAACGACTCGAATTACACTTCGAGACCCGCCGACATGATCGCCACGATGCACAGAGCAAATCGGACGACGTTGTATTTTTTCACTACCAGGACCGAAACCCTAGCCCGAACAAAATGGTCGTACGCGAAGTGAAATTTTTTGGCTCGAAATTTTACGAGCTTGTGCAGAACTTCTAGGCAATCATATCGGCAGGTGACACGAAGTGATTCGAGTTCGTTTGCCCCCCCATTTTCCTTAACGAACGATAACTTTTTCTGAAAATAACAAGTGCCCCGATCCCGGCCGAAACGACTCGAATTACACTTCGAGACCCGCCGACATGATCGCCACGATGCACAGAGCAAATCGGACGACGTTCTATTTTTTGACAACCAGGACCGAAACCCTAGGCGGAACAAAATGGTCGTACGCGAAGTGAAATTTTTTGGCTCGAAATTTTACGAGCTTGTGCAGAACTTCTAGGCAATCATATCGGCAGGTGACACGAAGTGATTCGAGTTCGTTTGCCCCCCCATTTTCTTTAACGAACGATAACTTTTTCTGAAAATAACAAGTGCCCCGATCCCGGCCGAAACGACTCGAATTACACTTCGAGACCCGCCGACATGATCGCCACGATGCACAAAGCAAATCGGACGACGTTGTATTTTTTCACAACCAGGACCGAAACCCTAGGCGGAACAAAAAGCTCGTACGCGAAGTGAAATTTTTTGGCTCGAAATTTTACGAGCTTGTGCAGAACTTCTAGGCAATCATATCGGCAGGTGACACGAAGTGATTCGAGTTCGTTTGCCCCCCCATTTTCCTTAACGAACGATAACTTTTTCTGAAAATAACAAGTGCCCCGATCCCGGCCGAAACGACTCGAATTACACTTCGAGACCCGCCGACATGATCGCCACGATGCACAGAGCAAATCGGACGACGTTCTATTTTTTCACAACCAGGACCGAAACCCTAGGCGGAACAAAATGGTCGTACGCGAAGTGAAATTTTTTGGCTCGAAATTTTTCGAGCTTGTGCAGAACTTCTAGGCAATCATATCGGCAGGTGACACGAAGTGATTCGAGTTCGTTTGCCCCCCCATTTTCTTTAACGAACGATAACTTTTTCTGAAAATAACAAGTGCCCCGATCCCGGCCGAAACGACTCGAATTACACTTCGAGACCCGCCGACATGATCGCCACGATGCACAGAGCAAATCGGACGACGTTGTATTTTTTCACTACCAGGACCGAAACCCTAGCCCGAACAAAATGGTCGTACCCGAAGTGAAATTTTTTGGCTCGAAATTTTACGAGCTTGTGCAGAACTTCTAGGCAATCATATCGGCAGGTGACACGAAGTGATTCGAGTTCGTTTGCCCCCCCATTTTCCTTAACGAACGATAACTTTTTCTGAAAATAACAAGTGCCCCGATCCCGGCCGAAACGACTCGAATTACACTTCGAGACCCGCCGACATGATCGCCACGATGCACAGAGCAAATCGGACGACGTTGTATTTTTTCACTACCAGGACCGAAACCCTAGCCCGAACAAAATGGTCGTACGCGAAGTGAAATTTTTTGGCTCGAAATTTTACGAGCTTGTGCAGAACTTCTAGGCAATCATATCGGCAGGTGACACGAAGTGATTCGAGTTCGTTTGCCCCCCCATTTTCCTTAACGAACGATAACTTTTTCTGAAAATAACAAGTGCCCCGATCCCGGCCGAAACGACTCGAATTACACTTCGAGACCCGCCGACATGATCGCCACGATGCACAGAGCAAATCGGACGACGTTCTATTTTTTGACAACCAGGACCGAAACCCTAGGCGGAACAAAATGGTCGTACGCGAAGTGAAATTTTTTGGCTCGAAATTTTACGAGCTTGTGCAGAACTTCAAGGCAATCATATCGGCAGGTGACACGAAGTGATTCGAGTTCGTTTGCCCCCCCATTTTCCTTAACGAACGATAACTTTTTCTGAAAATAACAAGTGCCCCGATCCCGGCCGAAACGACTCGAATTACACTTCGAGACCCGCCGACATGATCGCCACGATGCACAGAGCAAATCGGACGACGTTGTATTTTTTCACAACCAGGACCGAAACCCTAGGCGGAACAAAATGGTCGTACGCGAAGTGAAATTTTTTGGCTCGAAATTTTACGAGCTTGTGCAGAACTTCTAGGCAATCATATCGGCAGGTGACACGAAGTGATTCGAGTTCGTTTGCCCCCCCATTTTCCTTAACGAACGATAACTTTTTCTGAAAATAACAAGTGCCCCGATCCCGGCCGAAACGACTCGAATTACACTTCGAGACCCGCCGACATGATCGCCACGATGCACAGAGCAAATCGGACGACGTTGTATTTTTTCACTACCAGGACCGAAACCCTAGCCCGAACAAAATGGTCGTACCCGAAGTGAAATTTTTTGGCTCGAAATTTTACGAGCTTGTGCAGAACTTCTAGGCAATCATATCGGCAGGTGACACGAAGTGATTCGAGTTCGTTTGCCCCCCCATTTTCCTTAACGAACGATAACTTTTTCTGAAAATAACAAGTGCCCCGATCCCGGCCGAAACGACTCGAATTACACTTCGAGACCCGCAGAGATGATCGCCACGATGCACAGAGCAAATCGGACGACGTTCTATTTTTTGACAACCAGGACCGAAACCCTAGGCGGAACAAAATGGTCGTACGCGAAGTGAAATTTTTTGGCTCGAAATTTTACGAGCTTGTGCAGAACTTCTAGGCAATCATATCGGCAGGTGACACGAAGTGATTCGAGTTCGTTTGCCCCCCCATTTTCTTTAACGAACGATAACTTTTTTCTGAAAATAACAAGTGCCCCGATCCCGGCCGAAACGACTCGAATTACACTTCGAGACCCGCCGACATGATCGCCACGATGCACAGAGCAAATCGGACGACGTTGTATTTTTTCACTACCAGGACCGAAACCCTAGCCCGAACAAAATGGTCGTACGCGAAGTGAAATTTTTTGGCTCGAAATTTTACGAGCTTGTGCAGAACTTCTAGGCAATCATATCGGCAGGTGACACGAAGTGATTCGAGTTCGTTTGCCCCCCCATTTTCCTTAACGAACGATAACTTTTTCTGAAAATAACAAGTGCCCCGATCCCGGCCGAAACGACTCGAATTACACTTCGAGACCCGCCGACATGATCGCCACGATGCACAGAGCAAATCGGACGACGTTCTATTTTTTGACAACCAGGACCGAAACCCTAGGCGGAACAAAATGGTCGTACGCGAAGTGAAATTTTTTGGCTCGAAATTTTACGAGCTTGTGCAGAACTTCTAGGCAATCATATCGGCAGGTGACACGAAGTGATTCGAGTTCGTTTGCCCCCCCATTTTCTTTAACGAACGATAACTTTTTCTGAAAATAACAAGTGCCCCGATCCCGGCCGAAACGACTCGAATTACACTTCGAGACCCGCCGACATGATCGCCACGATGCACAAAGCAAATCGGACGACGTTGTATTTTTTCACAACCAGGACCGAAACCCTAGGCGGAACAAAAAGCTCGTACGCGAAGTGAAATTTTTTGGCTCGAAATTTTACGAGCTTGTGCAGAACTTCTAGGCAATCATATCGGCAGGTGACACGAAGTGATTCGAGTTCGTTTGCCCCCCCATTTTCCTTAACGAACGATAACTTTTTCTGAAAATAACAAGTGCCCCGATCCCGGCCGAAACGACTCGAATTACACTTCGAGACCCGCCGACATGATCGCCACGATGCACAGAGCAAATCGGACGACGTTCTATTTTTTCACAACCAGGACCGAAACCCTAGGCGGAACAAAATGGTCGTACGCGAAGTGAAATTTTTTGGCTCGAAATTTTTCGAGCTTGTGCAGAACTTCTAGGCAATCATATCGGCAGGTGACACGAAGTGATTCGAGTTCGTTTGCCCCCCCATTTTCTTTAACGAACGATAACTTTTTCTGAAAATAACAAGTGCCCCGATCCCGGCCGAAACGACTCGAATTACACTTCGAGACCCGCCGACATGATCGCCACGATGCACAGAGCAAATCGGACGACGTTGTATTTTTTCACTATCAGGACCGAAACCCTAGCCCGAACAAAATGGTCGTACCCGAAGTGAAATTTTTTGGCTCGAAATTTTACGAGCTTGTGCAGAACTTCTAGGCAATCATATCGGCAGGTGACACGAAGTGATTCGAGTTCGTTTGCCCCCCCATTTTCCTTAACGAACGATAACTTTTTCTGAAAATAACAAGTGCCCCGATCCCGGCCGAAACGACTCGAATTACACTTCGAGACCCGCCGACATGATCGCCACGATGCACAGAGCAAATCGGACGACGTTCTATTTTTTGACAACCAGGACCGAAACCCTAGGCGGAACAAAATGGTCGTACGCGAAGTGAAATTTTTTGGCTCGAAATTTTACGAGCTTGTGCAGAACTTCTAGGCAATCATATCGGCAGGTGACACGAAGTGATTCGAGTTCGTTTGCCCCCCCATTTTCTTTAACGAACGATAACTTTTTCTGAAAATAACAAGTGCCCCGATCCCGGCCGAAACGACTCGAATTACACTTCGAGACCCGCCGACATGATCGCCACGATGCACAAAGCAAATCGGACGACGTTGTATTTTTTCACAACCAGGACCGAAACCCTAGGCGGAACAAAAAGCTCGTACGCGAAGTGAAATTTTTTGGCTCGAAATTTTACGAGCTTGTGCAGAACTTCTAGGCAATCATATCGGCAGGTGACACGAAGTGATTCGAGTTCGTTTGCCCCCCCATTTTCCTTAACGAACGATAACTTTTTCTGAAAATAACAAGTGCCCCGATCCCGGCCGAAACGACTCGAATTACACTTCGAGACCCGCCGACATGATCGCCACGATGCACAGAGCAAATCGGACGACGTTCTATTTTTTCACAACCAGGACCGAAACCCTAGGCGGAACAAAATGGTCGTACGCGAAGTGAAATTTTTTGGCTCGAAATTTTTCGAGCTTGTGCAGAACTTCTAGGCAATCATATCGGCAGGTGACACGAAGTGATTCGAGTTCGTTTGCCCCCCCATTTTCTTTAACGAACGATAACTTTTTCTGAAAATAACAAGTGCCCCGATCCCGGCCGAAACGACTCGAATTACACTTCGAGACCCGCCGACATGATCGCCACGATGCACAGAGCAAATCGGACGACGTTGTATTTTTTCACTATCAGGACCGAAACCCTAGCCCGAACAAAATGGTCGTACCCGAAGTGAAATTTTTTGGCTCGAAATTTTACGAGCTTGTGCAGAACTTCTAGGCAATCATATCGGCAGGTGACACGAAGTGATTCGAGTTCGTTTGCCCCCCCATTTTCCTTAACGAACGATAACTTTTTCTGAAAATAACAAGTGCCCCGATCCCGGCCGAAACGACTCGAATTACACTTCGAGACCCGCCGACATGATCGCCACGATGCACAGAGCAAATCGGACGACGTTCTATTTTTTGACAACCAGGACCGAAACCCTAGGCGGAACAAAATGGTCGTACGCGAAGTGAAATTTTTTGGCTCGAAATTTTACGAGCTTGTGCAGAACTTCTAGGCAATCATATCGGCAGGTGACACGAAGTGATTCGAGTTCGTTTGCCCCCCCATTTTCTTTAACGAACGATAACTTTTTCTGAAAATAACAAGTGCCCCGATCCCGGCCGAAACGACTCGAATTACACTTCGAGACCCGCCGACATGATCGCCACGATGCACAGAGCAAATCGGACGACGTTGTATTTTTTCACTACCAGGACCGAAACCCTAGCCCGAACAAAATGGTCGTACCCGAAGTGAAATTTTTTGGCTCGAAATTTTACGAGCTTGTGCAGAACTTCTAGGCAATCATATCGGCAGGTGACACGAAGTGATTCGAGTTCGTTTGCCCCCCCATTTTCCTTAACGAACGATAACTTTTTCTGAAAATAACAAGTGCCCCGATCCCGGCCGAAACGACTCGAATTACACTTCGAGACCCGCCGACATGATCGCCACGATGCACAGAGCAAATCGGACGACGTTGTATTTTTTCACAACCAGGACCGAAACCCTAGGCGGAACAAAATGGTCGTACGCGAAGTGAAATTTTTTGGCTCGAAATTTTTCGAGCTTGTGCAGAACTTCTAGGCAATCATATCGGCAGGTGACACGAAGTGATTCGAGTTCGTTTGCCCCCCCATTTTCTTTAACGAACGATAACTTTTTCTGAAAATAACAAGTGCCCCGATCCCGGCCGAAACGACTCGAATTACACTTCGAGACCCGCCGACATGATCGCCACGATGCACAGAGCAAATCGGACGACGTTGTATTTTTTCACTACCAGGACCGAAACCCTAGCCCGAACAAAATGGTCGTACCCGAAGTGAAATTTTTTGGCTCGAAATTTTACGAGCTTGTGCAGAACTTCTAGGCAATCATATCGGCAGGTGACACGAAGTGATTCGAGTTCGTTTGCCCCCCCCATTTTCCTTAACGAACGATAACTTTTTCTGAAAATAACAAGTGCCCCGATCCCGGCCGAAACGACTCGAATTACACTTCGAGACCCGCCGACATGATCGCCACGATGCACAGAGCAAATCGGACGACGTTCTATTTTTTGACAACCAGGACCGAAACCCTAGGCGGAACAAAATGGTCGTACGCGAAGTGAAATTTTTTGGCTCGAAATTTTACGAGCTTGTGCAGAACTTCAAGGCAATCATATCGGCAGGTGACACGAAGTGATTCGAGTTCGTTTGCCCCCCCATTTTCCTTAACGAACGATAACTTTTTCTGAAAATAACAAGTGCCCCGATCCCGGCCGAAACGACTCGAATTACACTTCGAGACCCGCCGACATGATCGCCACGATGCACAGAGCAAATCGGACGACGTTCTATTTTTTGACAACCAGGACCGAAACCCTAGGCGGAACAAAATGGTCGTACGCGAAGTGAAATTTTTTGGCTCGAAATTTTACGAGCTTGTGCAGAACTTCAAGGCAATCATATCGGCAGGTGACACGAAGTGATTCGAGTTCGTTTGCCCCCCCATTTTCCTTAACGAACGATAACTTTTTCTGAAAATAACAAGTGCCCCGATCCCGGCCGAAACGACTCGAATTACACTTCGAGACCCGCCGACATGATCGCCACGATGCACAGAGCAAATCGGACGACGTTGTATTTTTTCACAACCAGGACCGAAACCCTAGGCGGAACAAAATGGTCGTACGCGAAGTGAAATTTTTTGGCTCGAAATTTTACGAGCTTGTGCAGAACTTCTAGGCAATCATATCGGCAGGTGACACGAAGTGATTCGAGTTCGTTTGCCCCCCCATTTTCCTTAACGAACGATAACTTTTTCTGAAAATAACAAGTGCCCCGATCCCGGCCGAAACGACTCGAATTACACTTCGAGACCCGCCGACATGATCGCCACGATGCACAGAGCAAATCGGACGACGTTGTATTTTTTCACTACCAGGACCGAAACCCTAGCCCGAACAAAATGGTCGTACCCGAAGTGAAATTTTTTGGCTCGAAATTTTACGAGCTTGTGCAGAACTTCTAGGCAATCATATCGGCAGGTGACACGAAGTGATTCGAGTTCGTTTGCCCCCCCATTTTCCTTAACGAACGATAACTTTTTCTGAAAATAACAAGTGCCCCGATCCCAGCCGAAACGACTCGAATTACACTTCGAGACCCGCCGACATGATCGCCACGATGCACAGAGCAAATCGGACGACGTTCTATTTTTTGACAACCAGGACCGAAACCCTAGGCGGAACAAAATGGTCGTACGCGAAGTGAAATTTTTTGGCTCGAAATTTTACGAGCTTGTGCAGAACTTCAAGGCAATCATATCGGCAGGTGACACGAAGTGATTCGAGTTCGTTTGCCCCCCCATTTTCCTTAACGAACGATAACTTTTTCTGAAAATAACAAGTGCCCCGATCCCGGCCGAAACGACTCGAATTACACTTCGAGACCCGCCGACATGATCGCCACGATGCACAGAGCAAATCGGACGACGTTGTATTTTTTCACAACCAGGACTGAAACCCTAGCCCGAAGAAAATGGTCGTACGCGAAGTGAAAGTTTTTGGCTCGAAATTTGACGAGCTTGTGCAGAACTTCTAGGCAATCATATCGGCAGGTGACACGAAGTGATTCGAGTTCGTTTGCCCCCCCATTTTCTTTAACGAACGATAACTTTTTTCTGAAAATAACAAGTGCCCTGATCCCCGCCGAAACGACTCGAATTGCACTTCGAGACCCGCCGACATGATCGCCACGATGCACAGAGCAAATCGGACGACGTTGTATTTTTTCACAACCAGGACCGAAACCCTAGCCCGAAGAAAATGGTCGTACGCGAAGTGAAATTTTTTGGCTCGAAATTTTACGAGCTTGTGCAGAACTTCTAGGCAATCATATCGGCAGGTGACACGAAGTGATTCGAGTTCGTTTGCCCCCCCATTTTCCTTAACGAACGATAACTTTTTCTGAAAATAACAAGTGCCCCGATCCCGGCCGAAACGACTCGAATTACACTTCGAGACCCGCCGACATGATCGCCACGATGCACAGAGCAAATCGGACGACGTTGTATTTTTTCACAACCAGGACCGAAACCCTAGGCGGAACAAAATGGTCGTACGCGAAGTGAAATTTTTTGGCTCGAAATTTTACGAGCTTGTGCAGAACTTCTAGGCAATCATATCGGCAGGTGACACGAAGTGATTCGAGTTCGTTTGCCCCCCCATTTTCTTTAACGAACGATAACTTTTTCTGAAAATAACAAGTGCCCCGATCCCGGCCGAAACGACTCGAATTACACTTCGAGACCCGCCGACATGATCGCCACGATGCACAGAGCAAATCGGACGACGTTGTATTTTTTCACTACCAGGACCGAAACCCTAGCCCGAACAAAATGGTCGTACGCGAAGTGAAATTTTTTGGCTCGAAATTTTACGAGCTTGTGCAGAACTTCTAGGCAATCATATCGGCAGGTGACACGAAGTGATTCGAGTTCGTTTGCCCCCCCATTTTCCTTAACGAACGATAACTTTTTCTGAAAATAACAAGTGCCCCGATCCCGGCCGAAACGACTCGAATTACACTTCGAGACCCGCCGACATGATCGCCACGATGCACAGAGCAAATCGGACGACGTTCTATTTTTTGACAACCAGGACCGAAACCCTAGGCGGAACAAAATGGTCGTACGCGAAGTGAAATTTTTTGGCTCGAAATTTTACGAGCTTGTGCAGAACTTCTAGGCAATCATATCGGCAGGTGACACGAAGTGATTCGAGTTCGTTTGCCCCCCCATTTTCCTTAACGAACGATAACTTTTTCTGAAAATAACAAGTGCCCCGATCCCGGCCGAAACGACTCGAATTACACTTCGAGACCCGCCGAGAAGATCGCCACGATGCACAGAGCAAATCGGACGACGTTCTATTTTTTGACAACCAGGACCGAAACCCTAGGCGGAACAAAATGGTCGTACGCGAAGTGAAATTTTTTGGCTCGAAATTTTACGAGCTTGTGCAGAACTTCTAGGCAATCATATCGGCAGGTGACACGAAGTGGTTCGAGTTCGTTTGCCCCCCCATTTTCTTTAACGAACGATAACTTTTTCTGAAAATAACAAGTGCCCCGATCCCGGCCGAAACGACTCGAATTACACTTCGAGACCCGCCGACATGATCGCCACGATGCACAGAGCAAATCGGACGACGTTCTATTTTTTGACAACCAGGACCGAAACCCTAGGCGGAACAAAATGGTCGTACGCGAAGTGAAATTTTTTGGCTCGAAATTTTACGAGCTTGTGCAGAACTTCAAGGCAATCATATCGGCAGGTGACACGAAGTGATTCGAGTTCGTTTGCCCCCCCATTTTCCTTAACGAACGATAACTTTTTCTGAAAATAACAAGTGCCCCGATCCCGGCCGAAACGACTCGAATTACACTTCGAGACCCGCCGACATGATCGCCACGATGCACAGAGCAAATCGGACGACGTTCTATTTTTTGACAACCAGGACCGAAACCCTAGGCGGAACAAAATGGTCGTACGCGAAGTGAAATTTTTTGGCTCGAAATTTTACGAGCTTGTGCAGAACTTCAAGGCAATCATATCGGCAGGTGACACAAAGTGATTCGAGTTCGTTTGCCCCCCCATTTTCCTTAACGAACGATAACTTTTTCTGAAAATAACAAGTGCCCCGATCCCGGCCGAAACGACTCGAATTACACTTCGAGACCCGCCGACATGATCGCCACGATGCACAGAGCAAATCGGACGACGTTGTATTTTTTCACAACCAGGACCGAAACCCTAGGCGGAACAAAATGGTCGTACGCGAAGTGAAATTTTTTGGCTCGAAATTTTACGAGCTTGTGCAGAACTTCTAGGCAATCATATCGGCAGGTGACACGAAGTGATTCGAGTTCGTTTGCCCCCCCATTTTCCTTAACGAACGATAACTTTTTCTGAAAATAACAAGTGCCCCGATCCCGGCCGAAACGACTCGAATTACACTTCGAGACCCGCCGACATGATCCCCACGATGCACAGAGCAAATCGGACGACGTTGTATTTTTTCACTACCAGGACCGAAACCCTAGCCCGAACAAAATGGTCGTACCCGAAGTGAAATTTTTTGGCTCGAAATTTTACGAGCTTGTGCAGAACTTCTAGGCAATCATATCGGCAGGTGACACGAAGTGATTCGAGTTCGTTTGCCCCCCCATTTTCCTTAACGAACGATAACTTTTTCTGAAAATAACAAGTGCCCCGATCCCGGCCGAAACGACTCGAATTACACTTCGAGACCCGCCGACATGATCGCCACGATGCACAGAGCAAATCGGACGACGTTCTATTTTTTGACAACCAGGACCGAAACCCTAGGCGGAACAAAATGGTCGTACGCGAAGTGAAATTTTTTGGCTCGAAATTTTACGAGCTTGTGCAGAACTTCAAGGCAATCATATCGGCAGGTGACACGAAGTGATTCGAGTTCGTTTGCCCCCCCATTTTCCTTAACGAACGATAACTTTTTCTGAAAATAACAAGTGCCCCGATCCCGGCCGAAACGACTCGAATTACACTTCGAGACCCGCCGACATGATCGCCACGATGCACAGAGCAAATCGGACGACGTTGTATTTTTTCACAACCAGGACTGAAACCCTAGCCCGAAGAAAATGGTCGTACGCGAAGTGAAAGTTTTTGGCTCGAAATTTGACGAGCTTGTGCAGAACTTCTAGGCAATCATATCGGCAGGTGACACGAAGTGATTCGAGTTCGTTTGCCCCCCCATTTTCTTTAACGAACGATAACTTTTTTCTGAAAATAACAAGTGCCCTGATCCCCGCCGAAACGACTCGAATTACACTTCGAGACCCGCCGACATGATCGCCACGATGCACAGAGCAAATCGGACGACGTTGTATTTTTTCACAACCAGGACCGAAACCCTAGCCCGAAGAAAATGGTCGTACGCGAAGTGAAATTTTTTGGCTCGAAATTTTACGAGCTTGTGCAGAACTTCTAGGCAATCATATCGGCAGGTGACACGAAGTGATTCGAGTTCGTTTGCCCCCCCATTTTCCTTAACGAACGATAACTTTTTCTGAAAATAACAAGTGCCCCGATCCCGGCCGAAACGACTCGAATTACACTTCGAGACCCGCCGACATGATCGCCACGATGCACAGAGCAAATCGGACGACGTTGTATTTTTTCACAACCAGGACCGAAACCCTAGGCGGAACAAAATGGTCGTACGCGAAGTGAAATTTTTTGGCTCGAAATTTTACGAGCTTGTGCAGAACTTCTAGGCAATCATATCGGCAGGTGACACGAAGTGATTCGAGTTCGTTTGCCCCCCCATTTTCTTTAACGAACGATAACTTTTTCTGAAAATAACAAGTGCCCCGATCCCGGCCGAAACGACTCGAATTACACTTCGAGACCCGCCGACATGATCGCCACGATGCACAGAGCAAATCGGACGACGTTGTATTTTTTCACTACCAGGACCGAAACCCTAGCCCGAACAAAATGGTCGTACGCGAAGTGAAATTTTTTGGCTCGAAATTTTACGAGCTTGTGCAGAACTTCTAGGCAATCATATCGGCAGGTGACACGAAGTGATTCGAGTTCGTTTGCCCCCCCATTTTCCTTAACGAACGATAACTTTTTCTGAAAATAACAAGTGCCCCGATCCCGGCCGAAACGACTCGAATTACACTTCGAGACCCGCCGACATGATCGCCACGATGCACAGAGCAAATCGGACGACGTTCTATTTTTTGACAACCAGGACCGAAACCCTAGGCGGAACAAAATGGTCGTACGCGAAGTGAAATTTTTTGGCTCGAAATTTTACGAGCTTGTGCAGAACTTCTAGGCAATCATATCGGCAGGTGACACGAAGTGGTTCGAGTTCGTTTGCCCCCCCATTTTCTTTAACGAACGATAACTTTTTCTGAAAATAACAAGTGCCCCGATCCCGGCCGAAACGACTCGAATTACACTTCGAGACCCGCCGACATGATCGCCACGATGCACAGAGCAAATCGGACGACGTTCTATTTTTTGACAACCAGGACCGAAACCCTAGGCAGAACAAAATGGTCGTACGCGAAGTGAAATTTTTTGGCTCGAAATTTTACGAGCTTGTGCAGAACTTCTAGGCAATCATATCGGCAGGTGACACGAAGTGATTCGAGTTCGTTTGCCCCCCCATTTTCCTTAACGAACGATAACTTTTTCTGAAAATAACAAGTGCCCCGATCCCGGCCGAAACGACTCGAATTACACTTCGAGACCCGCCGACATGATCGCCACGATGCACAGAGCAAATCGGACGACGTTGTATTTTTTCACAACCAGGACCGAAACCCTAGGCGAAACAAAATGGTCGTACGCGAAGTGAAATTTTTTGGCTCGAAATTTTACGAGCTTGTGCAGAACTTCTAGGCAATCATATCGGCAGGTGACACGAAGTGATTCGAGTTCGTTTGCCCCCCCATTTTCCTTAACGAACGATAACTTTTTCTGAAAATAACAAGTGCCCCGATCCCGGCCGAAACGACTCGAATTACACTTCGAGACCCGCCGACATGATCGCCACGATGCACAGAGCAAATCGGACGACGTTGTATTTTTTCACAACCAGGACCGAAACCCTATGCGGAACAAAATGGTCGTACGTGAAGTGAAATTTTTTTGCTCGAAATTTTACGAGCTTGTGCAGAACTTCTAGGCAATCATATCGGCAGGTGACACGAAGTGGTTCGAGTTCGTTTGCCCCCCCATTTTCTTTAACGAACGATAACTTTTTCTGAAAATAACAAGTGCCCCGATCCCGGCCGAAACGACTCAAATTACACTTCGAGACCCGCCGACATGATCGCTACGATGCACAGAGCAAATCGGACGACGTTGTATTTTTTCACAACCAGGACCGAAACCCTAGCCCGAAGAAAATGGTCGTACGCGAAGTGAAATTTTTTGGCTCGAAATTTGACGAGCTTGTGCAGAACTTCTAGGCAATCATATCGGCAGGTGACACGAAGTGATTCGAGTTCGTTTGCCCCCCCATTTTCCTTAACGAACGATAACTTTTTCTGAAAATAACAAGTGCCCCGATCCCGGCCGAAACGACTCGAATTACACTTCGAGACCCGCCGACATGATCGCCACGATGCACAGAGCAAATCGGACGACGTTGTATTTTTTCACAACCAGGACCGAAACCCTAGCCCGAAGAAAATGGTCGTACGCGAAGTGAAATTTTTTGGCTCGAAATTTGACGAGCTTGTGCAGAACTTCTAGGCAATCATATCGGCAGGGGACACGAAGTGATTCGAGTTCGTTTGCCCCCCCATTTTCCTTAACGAACGATAACTTTTTCTGAAAATAACAAGTGCCCCGATCCCGGCCGAAACGACTCGAATTACACTTCGAGACCCGCCGACATGATCGCCACGATGCACAGAGCAAATCGGACGACGTTTTATTTTTTCACAACCAGGACCGAAACCCTAGCCCGAAGAAAATGGTCGTACGCGAAGTGAAATTTTTTGGCTCGAAATTTGACGAGCTTGTGCAGAACTTCTAGGCAATCATATCGGCAGGTGACACGAAGTGATTCGAGTTCGTTTGCCCCCCCATTTTCCTTAACGAACGATAACTTTTTCTGAAAATAACAAGTGCCCCGATCCCGGCCGAAACGACTCGAATTACACTTCGAGACCCGCCGACATGATCGCCACGATGCACAGAGCAAATCGGACGACGTTTTATTTTTTCACAACCAGGACCGAAACCCTAGGCGGAACAAAATGGTCGTACGCGAAGTGAAATTTTTTGGCTCGAAATTTGACGAGCTTGTGCAGAACTTCTAGGCAATCATATCGGCAGGTGACACGAAGTGATTCGAGTTCGTTTGCCCCCCCATTTTCCTTAACGAACGATAACTTTTTCTGAAAATAACAAGTGCCCCGATCCCGGCCGAAACGACTCGAATTACACTTCGAGACCCGCCGACATGATCGCCACGATGCACAGAGCAAATCGGACGACGTTGTATTTTTTCACAACCAGGACCGAAACCCTAGCCCGAACAAAATGGTCGTACACGAAGTGAAATTTTTTGGCTCGAAATTTGACGAGCTTGTGCAGAACTTCTAGACAATCATATCGGCAGGTGACACGAAGTGATTCGAGTTCGTTTGCCCCCCCATTTTCCTTAACGAACGATAACTTTTTCTGAAAATAACAAGTGCCCCGATCCCGGCCGAAACGACTCGAATTACACTTCGAGACCCGCCGACATGATCGCCACGATGCACAGAGCAAATCGGACGACGTTGTATTTTTTCACAACCAGGACCGAAACCCTAGGCGGAACAAAATGGTCGTACGCGAAGTGAAATTTTTTGGCTCGAAATTTTACGAGCTTGTGCAGAACTTCTAGGCAATCATATCGGCAGGTGACACGAAGTGATTCGAGTTCGTTTGCCCCCCCATTTTCTTTAACGAACGATAACTTTTTCTGAAAATAACAAGTGCCCCGATCCCGGCCGAAACGACTCGAATTACACTTCGAGACCCGCCGACATGATCCCCACGATGCACAGAGCAAATCGGACGACGTTTTATTTTTTCACAACCAGGACCGAAACCCTAGCCCGAAGAAAATGGTCGTACGCGAAGTGAAATTTTTTGGCTCGAAATTTGACGAGCTTGTGCAGAACTTCTAGGCAATCATATCGGCAGGTGACACGAAGTGATTCGAGTTCGTTTGCCCCCCCATTTTCCTTAACGAACGATAACTTTTTCTGAAAATAACAAGTGCCCCGATCCCGGCCGAAACGACTCGAATTACACTTCGAGACCCGCCGACATGATCGCCACGATGCACAGAGCAAATCGGACGACGTTGTATTTTTTCACTACCAGGACCGAAACCCTAGCCCGAACAAAATGGTCGTACGCGAAGTGAAATTTTTTGGCTCGAAATTTTACGAGCTTGTGCAGAACTTCTAGGCAATCATATCGGCAGGTGACACGAAGTGATTCGAGTTCGTTTGCCCCCCCATTTTCCTTAACGAACGATAACTTTTTCTGAAAATAACAAGTGCCCCGATCCCGGCCGAAACGACTCGAATTACACTTCGAGACCCGCCGACATGATCGCCACGATGCACAGAGCAAATCGGACGACGTTGTATTTTTTCACAACCAGGACCGAAACCCTAGGCGGAACAAAATGGTCGTACGCGAAGTGAAATTTTTTGGCTCGAAATTTTACGAGCTTGTGCAGAACTTCTAGGCAATCATATCGGCAGGTGACAGGAAGTGATTCGAGTTCGTTTGCCCCCCCATTTTCTTTAACGAACGATAACTTTTTCTGAAAATAACAAGTGCCCCGATCCCGGCCGAAACGACTCGAATTACACTTCGAGACCCGCCGACATGATCGCCACGATGCACAGAGCAAATCGGACGACGTTGTATTTTTTCACTACCAGGACCGAAACCCTAGCCCGAACAAAATGGTCGTACGCGAAGTGAAATTTTTTGGCTCGAAATTTTACGAGCTTGTGCAGAACTTCTAGGCAATCATATCGGCAGGTGACACGAAGTGATTCGAGTTCGTTTGCCCCCCCATTTTCCTTAACGAACGATAACTTTTTCTGAAAATAACAAGTGCCCCGATCCCGGCCGAAACGATTCGAATTACACTTCGAGACCCGCCGACATGATCGCCACGATGCACAGAGCAAATCGGACGACGTTGTATTTTTTCACAACCAGGACCGAAACCCTAGCCCGAACAAAATGGTCGTACGCGAAGTGAAATTTTTTGGCTCGAAATTTTACGAGCTTGTGCAGAACTTCTAGGCAATCATATCGGCAGGTGACACGAAGTGATTCGAGTTCGTTTGCCCCCCCATTTTCCTTAACGAACGATAACTTTTTCTGAAAATAACAAGTGCCCCGATCCCGGCCGAAACGACTCGAATTACACTTCGAGACCCGCCGACATGATCGCCACGATGCACAGAGCAAATCGGACGACGTTGTATTTTTTCACAACCAGGACCGAAACCCTAGCCCGAACAAATAGGTCGTACGCGAAGTGAAATTTTTTGGCTCGAAATTTTACGAGCTTGTGCAGAACTTCTAGGCAATCATATCTGCAGGTGACACGAAGTGATTCGAGTTAGTTTGCCCCCCCCATTTTCCTTAACGAACGATAACTTTTTCTGAAAATAACAAGTGCCCCGATCCCGGCCGAAACGACTCGAATTACACTTCGAGACCCGCCGACATGATCGCCACGATGCACAAAGCAAATCGGACGACGTTGTATTTTTTCACAACCAGGACCGAAACCCTAGGCGGAACAAAATGGTCGTACGCGAAGTGAAATTTTTTGGCTCGAAGTTTTACGAGCTTGTGCAGAACTTCTAGGCAATCATATCGGCAGGTGACACGAAGTGATTCGAGTTCGTTTGCCCCCCCATTTTCCTTAACGAACGATATCTTTTTCTGAAAATAACAAGTGCCCCGATCCCGGCCGAAACGACTCAAATTACACTTCGAGACCCGCCGACATGATCGCCACGATGCACAGAGCAAATCGGACGCCGTTCTATTTTTTCACAACCAGGACCGAAACCCTAGCCCGAACAAATAGGTCGTACGCGAAGTGAAATTTTTTGGCTCGAAATTTTACGAGCTTGTGCAGAACTTCTAGGCAATCATATCGGCAGGTGACACGAAGTGATTCGAGTTCGTTTGCCCCCCCATTTTCCTTAACGAACGATAACTTTTTCTGAAAATAACAAGTGCCCCGATCCCGGCCGAAACGACTCGAATTACACTTCGAGACCCGCCGACATGATCGCCACGATGCACAGAGCAAATCGGACGACGTTCTATTTTTTCACAACCAGGACTGAAACCCTAGGCGGAACAAAATGGTCGTACGCGAAGTGAAATTTTTTGGCTCGAAATTTTACGAGCTTGTGCAGAACTTCTAGGCAATCATATCGGCAGGTGACACAAAGTGATTCGAGTTAGTTTGCCCCCCCATTTTCTTTAACGAACGATAACTTTTTGTGAAAATAACAAGTGCCCCGATCCCGGCCGAAACGACTCGAATTACACTTCGAGACCCGCCGACATGATCGCCACGATGCACAGAGCAAATCGGACGACGTTGTATTTTTTCACAACCAGGACCGAAACCCTAGCCCGAAGAAAATGGTCGTACGCGAAGTGAAATTTTTTGGCTCGAAATTTTACGAGCTTGTGCAGAACTTCTAGGCAATCATATCGGCAGGTGACACGAAGTGATTCGAGTTCGTTTGCCCCCCCATTTTCCTTAATGAACGATAACTTTTTCTGAAAATAACAAGTGCCCCGATCCCGGCCGAAACGACTCGAATTACACTTCGAGACCCGCCGACATGATCGCCACGATGCACAGAGCAAATCGGACGACGTTGTATTTTTTCACAACCAGGACCGAAACCCTAGCCCGAAGAAAATGGTCGTACGCGAAGTGAAATTTTTTGGCTCGAAATTTTACGAGCTTGTGCAGAACTTCTAGGCAATCATATCGGCAGGTGACACGAAGTGATTCGAGTTCATTTGCCCCCCCATTTTCTTTAACGAACGATAACTTTTTCTGAAAATAACAAGTGCCCCGATCCCGGCCGAAACGACTCGAATTACACTTCGAGACCCGCCGACATGATCGCCACGATGCACAGAGCAAATCGGACGACGTTGTATTTTTTCACAACCAGGACCGAAACCCTAGCCCGAACAAAATGGTCGTACGCGAAGTGAAATTTTTTGGCTCGAAATTTTACGAGCTTGTGCAGAACTTCTAGGCAATCATATCGGCAGGTGACACGAAGTGATTCGAGTTCGTTTGCCCCCCCATTTTCCTTAACGAACGATAACTTTTTCTGAAAATAACAAGTGCCCCGATCCCGGCCGAAACGACTCGAATTACACTTCGAGACCCGCCGACATGATCGCCACGATGCACAGAGCAAATCGGACGACGTTGTATTTTTTCACAACCAGGACCGAAACCCTAGCCCGAACAAATAGGTCGTACGCGAAGTGAAATTTTTTGGCTCGAAATTTTACGAGCTTGTGCAGAACTTCTAGGCAATCATATCTGCAGGTGACACGAAGTGATTCGAGTTAGTTTGCCCCCCCCATTTTCCTTAACGAACGATAACTTTTTCTGAAAATAACAAGTGCCCCGATCCCGGCCGAAACGACTCGAATTACACTTCGAGACCCGCCGACATGATCGCCACGATGCACAAAGCAAATCGGACGACGTTGTATTTTTTCACAACCAGGACCGAAACCCTAGGCGGAACAAAATGGTCGTACGCGAAGTGAAATTTTTTGGCTCGAAGTTTTACGAGCTTGTGCAGAACTTCTAGGCAATCATATCGGCAGGTGACACGAAGTGATTCGAGTTCGTTTGCCCCCCCATTTTCCTTAACGAACGATATCTTTTTCTGAAAATAACAAGTGCCCCGATCCCGGCCGAAACGACTCAAATTACACTTCGAGACCCGCCGACATGATCGCCACGATGCACAGAGCAAATCGGACGCCGTTCTATTTTTTCACAACCAGGACCGAAACCCTAGCCCGAACAAATAGGTCGTACGCGAAGTGAAATTTTTTGGCTCGAAATTTTACGAGCTTGTGCAGAACTTCTAGGCAATCATATCGGCAGGTGACACGAAGTGATTCGAGTTCGTTTGCCCCCCCATTTTCCTTAACGAACGATAACTTTTTCTGAAAATAACAAGTGCCCCGATCCCGGCCGAAACGACTCGAATTACACTTCGAGACCCGCCGACATGATCGCCACGATGCACAGAGCAAATCGGACGACGTTCTATTTTTTCACAACCAGGACTGAAACCCTAGGCGGAACAAAATGGTCGTACGCGAAGTGAAATTTTTTGGCTCGAAATTTTACGAGCTTGTGCAGAACTTCTAGGCAATCATATCGGCAGGTGACACAAAGTGATTCGAGTTAGTTTGCCCCCCCATTTTCTTTAACGAACGATAACTTTTTGTGAAAATAACAAGTGCCCCGATCCCGGCCGAAACGACTCGAATTACACTTCGAGACCCGCCGACATGATCGCCACGATGCACAGAGCAAATCGGACGACGTTGTATTTTTTCACAACCAGGACCGAAACCCTAGCCCGAAGAAAATGGTCGTACGCGAAGTGAAATTTTTTGGCTCGAAATTTTACGAGCTTGTGCAGAACTTCTAGGCAATCATATCGGCAGGTGACACGAAGTGATTCGAGTTCGTTTGCCCCCCCATTTTCCTTAATGAACGATAACTTTTTCTGAAAATAACAAGTGCCCCGATCCCGGCCGAAACGACTCGAATTACACTTCGAGACCCGCCGACATGATCGCCACGATGCACAGAGCAAATCGGACGACGTTGTATTTTTTCACAACCAGGACCGAAACCCTAGCCCGAAGAAAATGGTCGTACGCGAAGTGAAATTTTTTGGCTCGAAATTTTACGAGCTTGTGCAGAACTTCTAGGCAATCATATCGGCAGGTGACACGAAGTGATTCGAGTTCATTTGCCCCCCCATTTTCTTTAACGAACGATAACTTTTTCTGAAAATAACAAGTGCCCCGATCCCGGCCGAAACGACTCGAATTACACTTCGAGACCCGCCGACATGATCGCCACGATGCACAGAGCAAATCGGACGACGTTGTATTTTTTCACAACCAGGACCGAAACCCTAGCCCGAAGAAAATGGTCGTGCGCGAAGTGAAATTTTTTGGCTCGAAATTTTACGAGCTTGTGCAGAACTTCTAGGCAATCATATCTGCAGGTGACACGAAGTGATTCGAGTTAGTTTGCCCCCCCCATTTTCCTTAACGAACGATAACTTTTTCTAAAAATAACAAGTGCCCCGATCCCGGCCGAAACGACTCGAATTACACTTCGAGACCCGCCGACATGATCGCCACGATGCACAAAGCAAATCGGACGACGTTGTATTTTTTCACAACCAGGACCGAAACCCTAGGCGGAACAAAATGGTCGTACGCGAAGTGAAATTTTTTGGCTCGAAGTTTTACGAGCTTGTGCAGAACTTCTAGGCAATCATATCGGCAGGTGACACGAAGTGATTCGAGTTCGTTTGCCCCCCCATTTTCCTTAACGAACGATATCTTTTTCTGAAAATAACAAGTGCCCCGATCCCGGCCGAAACGACTCAAATTACACTTCGAGACCCGCCGACATGATCGCCACGATGCACAGAGCAAATCGGACGACGTTGTATTTTTTCACAACCAGGACCGAAACCCTAGCCCGAACAAAATGGTCGTACGCGAAGTTAAATTTTTTGGCTCGAAATTTGACGAGCTTGTGCAGAACTTCTAGGCAATCATATCGGCAGGTGACACGAAGTGATTCGAGTTCGTTTGCCCCCCCATTTTCCTTAACGAACGATAACTTTTTCTGAAAATAACAAGCGCCCCGATCCCGGCCGAAACGACTCGAATTACACTTCGAGACCCGCCGACATGATCGCCACGATGCACAGAGCAAATCGGACGACGTTGTATTTTTTCACAACCAGGACCGAAACCCTAGCCCGAAGAAAATGGTCGTACGCGAAGTGAAATTTTTTGGCTCGAAATTTTACGAGCTTGTGCAGAACTTCTAGGCAATCATATCTGCAGGTGACACGAAGTGATTCGAGTTAGTTTGCCCCCCCCATTTTCCTTAACGAACGATAACTTTTTCTGAAAATAACAAGTGCCCCGATCCCGGCCGAAACGACTCGAATTACACTTCGAGACCCGCCGACATGATCGCCACGATGCACAAAGCAAATCGGACGACGTTGTATTTTTTCACAACCAGGACCGAAACCCTAGGCGGAACAAAATGGTCGTACGCGAAGTGAAATTTTTTGGCTCGAAGTTTTACGAGCTTGTGCAGAACTTCTAGGCAATCATATCGGCAGGTGACACGAAGTGATTCGAGTTCGTTTGCCCCCCCATTTTCCTTAACGAACGATATCTTTTTCTGAAAATAACAAGTGCCCCGATCCCGGCCGAAACGACTCAAATTACACTTCGAGACCCGCCGACATGATCGCCACGATGCACAGAGCAAATCGGACGACGTTGTATTTTTTCACAACCAGGACCGAAACCCTAGCCCGAACAAAATGGTCGTACGCGAAGTTAAATTTTTTGGCTCGAAATTTGACGAGCTTGTGCAGAACTTCTAGGCAATCATATCGGCAGGTGACACGAAGTGATTCGAGTTCGTTTGCCCCCCCATTTTCCTTAACGAACGATAACTTTTTCTGAAAATAACAAGCGCCCCGATCCCGGCCGAAACGACTCGAATTACACTTCGAGACCCGCCGACATGATCGCCACGATGCACAGAGCAAATCGGACGACGTTGTATTTTTTCACAACCAGGACCGAAACCCTAGCCCGAAGAAAATGGTCGTACGCGAAGTGAAATTTTTTGGCTCGAAATTTGACGAGCTTGTGCAGAACTTCTAGGCAATCAAATCGGCATGTGACACGAAGTGATTCGAGTTAGTTTGCCCCCCCCATTTTCCTTAACGAACGATAACTTTTTCTGAAAATAACAAGTGCCCCGATCCCGGCCGAAACGACTCGAATTACACTTCGAGACCCGCCGACATGATCGCCACGATGCACAGAGCAAATCGGACGACGTTGTATTTTTTCACAACCAGGACCGAAACCCTAGCCCGAACAAAATGGTCGTACGCGAAGTGAAATTTTTTGGCTCGAAATTTTACGAGCTTGTGCAGAACTTCTAGGCAATCATATCGGCAGGTGACACGAAGTGATTCGAGTTCGTTTGCCCCCCCATTTTCTTTAACGAACGATAACTTTTTCTGAAAATAACAAGTGCCCCGATCCCGGCCGAAACGACTCAAATTACACTTCGAGACCCGCCGACATGATCGCCACGATGCACAGAGCAAATCGGACGACGTTGTATTTTTTCACAACCAGGACCGAAACCCTAGCCCGAACAAAATGGTCGTACGCGAAGTGAAATTTTTTGGCTCGAAATTTTACGAGCTTGTGCAGAACTTCTAGGCAATCAAATCGGCATGTGACACGAAGTGATTCGAGTTAGTTTGCCCCCCCATTTTCCTTAACGAACGATAACTTTTTCTGAAAATAACAAGTGCCCCGATCCCGGCCGAAACGACTCGAATTACACTTCGAGACCCGCAGACATGATCGCCACGATGCACAAAGCAAATCGGACGACGTTGTATTTTTTCACAACCAGGACCGAAACCCTAGGCGGAACAAAATGGTCGTACGCGAAGTGAAATTTTTTGGCTCGAAATTTTACGAGCTTGTGCAGAACTTCTAGGCAATCATATCGGCAGGTGACACGAAGTGATTCGAGTTCGTTTGCCCCCCCATTTTCCTTAACGAACGATAACTTTTTCTGAAAATAACAAGTGCCCCGATCCCGGCCGAAACGACTCGAATTACACTTCGAGACCCGCAGACATGATCGCCACGATGCACGAAGCAAATCGGACGACGTTGTATTTTTTCACAACCAGGACCGAAACCCTAGGCGGAACAAAATGGTCGTACGCGAAGTGAAATTTTTTGGCTCGAAATTTTACGAGCTTGTGCAGAACTTCTAGGCAATCATATCGGCAGGTGACACGAAGTGATTCGAGTTAGTTTGCCCCCCCATTTTCCTTAACGAACGATAACTTTTTCTGAAAATAACAAGTGCCCCGATCCCGGCCGAAACGACTCAAATTACACTTCGAGACCCGCCGACATGATCGCCACGATGCACAGAGCAAATCGGACGACGTTGTATTTTTTCACAACCAGGACCGAAACCCTAGCCCGAACAAAATGGTCGTACGCGAAGTGAAATTTTTTGGCTCGAAATTTTACGAGCTTGTGCAGAACTTCTAGGCAATCATATCGGCAGGTGACACGAAGTGATTCGAGTTAGTTTGCCCCCCCATTTTCCTTAACGAACGATAACTTTTTCTGAAAATAACAAGTGCCCCGATCCCGGCCGAAACGGCTCGAATTACACTTCGAGACCCGCAGACATGATCGCCACGATGCACAAAGCAAATCGGACGACGTTGTATTTTTTCACAACCAGGACCGAAACCCTAGGCGGAACAAAATGGTCGCACGCGAAGTGAAATTTTTTGGCTCGAAATTTTACGAGCTTGTGCAGAACTTCTAGGCAATCATATCGGCAGGTGACACGAAGTGATTCGAGTTCGTTTGCCCCCCCATTTTCCTTAACGAACGATAACTTTTTCTGAAAATAACAAGTCCCCCGATCCCGGCCGAAACGACTCGAATTACACTTCGAGACCCGCAGACATGATCGCCACGATGCACAAAGCAAATCGGACGACGTTGTATTTTTTCACAACCAGGACCGAAACCCTAGGCGGAACAAAATGGTCGTACGCGAAGTGAAATTTTTTGGCTCGAAATTTGACGAGCTTGAGCAGAATTTCTAGGCAATCATATCGGCAGGTGACACGAAGTGATTCGAGTTCGTTTGCCCCCCCATTTTCTTTAACGAACGATAACTTTTTCTGAAAATAAAAAGTGCCCCGATCCCGGCCGAAACGACTCAAATTACACTTCGAGACCCGCCGACATGATCGCCACGATGCACAGAGCAAATCGGACGACGTTGTATTTTTTCACAACCAGGACCGAAACCCTAGCCCGAACAAAATGGTCGTACGCGAAGTGAAATTTTTTGGCTCGAAATTTTACGAGCTTGTGCAGAACTTCTAGGCAATCATATCGGCAGGTGACACGAAGTGATTCGAGTTCGTTTGCCCCCCCATTTTCTTTAACGAACGATAACTTTTTCTGAAAATAACAAGTGCCCCGATCCCGGCCGAAACGACTCGAATTACACTTCAAGACCCGCCGACATGATCGCCACGATGCACAAAGCAAATCGGACGACGTTGTATTTTTTCACAACCAGGACCGAAACCCTAGCCCGAACAAAATGGTCGTACGCGAAGTGAAATGTTTTGGCTCGAAATTTTACGAGCTTGTGCAGAACTTCTAGGCAATCATATCGGCAGGTGACACGAAGTGATTCGAGTTCGTTTGCCCCCCCATTTTCTTTAACGAACGATAACTTTTTCTGAAAATAACAAGTGCCCCGATCCCGGCCGAAACGACTCAAATTACACTTCGAGACCCGCCGACATGATCGCCACGATGCACAGAGCAAATCGGACGACGTTGTATTTTTTCACAACCAGGACCGAAACCCTAGCCCGAACAAAATGGTCGTACGCGAAGTGAAATTTTTTGGCTCGAAATTTTACGAGCTTGTGCAGAACTTCTAGGCAATCAAATCGGCATGTGACACGAAGTGATTCGAGTTAGTTTGCCCCCCCATTTTCCTTAACGGACGATAACTTTTTCTGAAAATAACAAGTGCCCCGATCCCGGCCGAAACGACTCGAATTACACTTCGAGACCCGCAGACATGATCGCCACGACGCACAAAGCAAATCGGACGACGTTGTATTTTTTCACAACCAGGACCGAAACCCTAGGCGGAACAAAATGGTCGTACGCGAAGTGAAATTTTTTGGCTCGAAATTTTACGAGCTTGTGCAGAACTTCTAGGCAATCATATCGGCAGGTGACACGAAGTGATTCGAGTTCGTTTGCCCCCCCATTTTCCTTAACGAACGATAACTTTTTCTGAAAATAACAAGTGCCCCGATCCCGGCCGAAACGACTCGAATTACACTTCGAGACCCGCAGACATGATCGCCACGATGCACGAAGCAAATCGGACGACGTTGTATTTTTTCACAACCAGGACCGAAACCCTAGGCGGAACAAAATGGTCGTACGCGAAGTGAAATTTTTTGGCTCGAAATTTGACGAGCTTGTGCAGAACTTCTAGGCAATCATATCGGCAGGTGACACGAAGTGATTCGAGTTAGTTTGCCCCCCCATTTTCCTTAACGAACGATAACTTTTTCTGAAAATAACAAGTGCCCCGATCCCGGCCGAAACGACTCGAATTACACTTCGAGACCCGCCGACATGATCGCCACGATGCACAGAGCAAATCGGACGACGTTGTATTTTTTCACAACCAGGACCGAAACCCTAGCCCGAACAAAATGGTCGTACGCGAAGTGAAATTTTTTGGCTCGAAATTTTACGAGCTTGTGCAGAACTTCTAGGCAATCATATCGGCAGGTGACACGAAGTGATTCGAGTTCGTTTGCCCCCCCATTTTCTTTAACGAACGATAACTTTTTCTGAAAATAACAAGTGCCCCGATCCCGGCCGAAACGACTCGAATTACACTTCAAGACCCGCCGACATGATCGCCACGATGCACAAAGCAAATCGGACGACGTTGTATTTTTTCACAACCAGGACCGAAACCCTAGCCCGAACAAAATGGTCGTACGCGAAGTGAAATGTTTTGGCTCGAAATTTTACGAGCTTGTGCAGAACTTCTAGGCAATCATATCGGCAGGTGACACGAAGTGATTCGAGTTCGTTTGCCCCCCCATTTTCTTTAACGAACGATAACTTTTTCTGAAAATAACAAGTGCCCCGATCCCGGCCGAAACGACTCAAATTACACTTCGAGACCCGCCGACATGATCGCCACGATGCACAGAGCAAATCGGACGACGTTGTATTTTTTCACAACCAGGACCGAAACCCTAGCCCGAACAAAATGGTCGTACGCGAAGTGAAATTTTTTGGCTCGAAATTTTACGAGCTTGTGCAGAACTTCTAGGCAATCAAATCGGCATGTGACACGAAGTGATTCGAGTTAGTTTGCCCCCCCATTTTCCTTAACGGACGATAACTTTTTCTGAAAATAACAAGTGCCCCGATCCCGGCCGAAACGACTCGAATTACACTTCGAGACCCGCAGACATGATCGCCACGACGCACAAAGCAAATCGGACGACGTTGTATTTTTTCACAACCAGGACCGAAACCCTAGGCGGAACAAAATGGTCGTACGCGAAGTGAAATTTTTTGGCTCGAAATTTTACGAGCTTGTGCAGAACTTCTAGGCAATCATATCGGCAGGTGACACGAAGTGATTCGAGTTCGTTTGCCCCCCCATTTTCCTTAACGAACGATAACTTTTTCTGAAAATAACAAGTGCCCCGATCCCGGCCGAAACGACTCGAATTACACTTCGAGACCCGCAGACATGATCGCCACGATGCACGAAGCAAATCGGACGACGTTGTATTTTTTCACAACCAGGACCGAAACCCTAGGCGGAACAAAATGGTCGTACGCGAAGTGAAATTTTTTGGCTCGAAATTTGACGAGCTTGTGCAGAACTTCTAGGCAATCATATCGGCAGGTGACACGAAGTGATTCGAGTTAGTTTGCCCCCCCATTTTCCTTAACGAACGATAACTTTTTCTGAAAATAACAAGTGCCCCGATCCCGGCCGAAACGACTCGAATTACACTTCGAGACCCGCCGACATGATCGCCACGATGCACAGAGCAAATCGGACGACATTGTATTTTTTCACAACCAGGACCGAAACCCTAGCCCGAACAAAATGGTCGTACGCGAAGTGAAATTTTTTGGCTCGAAATTTTACGAGCTTGTGCAGAACTTCTAGGCAATCATATCGGCAGGTGACACGAAGTGATTCGAGTTCGTTTGCCCCCCCATTTTCTTTAACGAACGATAACTTTTTCTGAAAATAACAAGTGCCCCGATCCCGGCCGAAACGACTCGAATTACACTTCAAGACCCGCCGACATGATCGCCACGATGCACAAAGCAAATCGGACGACGTTGTATTTTTTCACAACCAGGACCGAAACCCTAGCCCGAACAAAATGGTCGTACGCGAAGTGAAATTTTTTGGCTCGAAATTTTACGAGCTTGTGCAGAACTTCTAGGCAATCATATCGGCAGGTGACACGAAGTGATTCGAGTTCGTTTGCCCCCCCATTTTCTTTAACGAACGATAACTTTTTCTGAAAATAACAAGTGCCCCGATCCCGGCCGAAACGACTCAAATTACACTTCGAGACCCGCCGACATGATCGCCACGATGCACAGAGCAAATCGGACGACGTTGTATTTTTTCACAACCAGGACCGAAACCCTAGCCCGAACAAAATGGTCGTACGCGAAGTGAAATTTTTTGGCTCGAAATTTTACGAGCTTGTGCAGAACTTCTAGGCAATCAAATCGGCATGTGACACGAAGTGATTCGAGTTAGTTTGCCCCCCCATTTTCCTTAACGGACGATAACTTTTTCTGAAAATAACAAGTGCCCCGATCCCGGCCGAAACGACTCGAATTACACTTCGAGACCCGCAGACATGATCGCCACGACGCACAAAGCAAATCGGACGACGTTGTATTTTTTCACAACCAGGACCGAAACCCTAGGCGGAACAAAATGGTCGTACGCGAAGTGAAATTTTTTGGCTCGAAATTTTACGAGCTTGTGCAGAACTTCTAGGCAATCATATCGGCAGGTGACACGAAGTGATTCGAGTTCGTTTGCCCCCCCATTTTCCTTAACGAACGATAACTTTTTCTGAAAATAACAAGTGCCCCGATCCCGGCCGAAACGACTCGAATTACACTTCGAGACCCGCAGACATGATCGCCACGATGCACGAAGCAAATCGGACGACGTTGTATTTTTTCACAACCAGGACCGAAACCCTAGGCGGAACAAAATGGTCGTACGCGAAGTGAAATTTTTTGGCTCGAAATTTTACGAGCTTGTGCAGAACTTCTAGGCAATCATATCGGCAGGTGACACGAAGTGATTCGAGTTCGTTTGCCCCCCCATTTTCTTTAACGAACGATAACTTTTTCTGAAAATAACAAGTGCCCCGATCCCGGCCGAAACGACTCAAATTACACTTCGAGACCCGCCGACATGATCGCCACGATGCACAGAGCAAATCGGACGACGTTGTATTTTTTCACAACCAGGACCGAAACCCTAGCCCGAACAAAATGGTCGTACGCGAAGTGAAATTTTTTGGCTCGAAATTTTACGAGCTTGTGCAGAACTTCTAGGCAATCATATCGGCAGGTGACACGAAGTGATTCGAGTTCGTTTGCCCCCCCATTTTCGTTAACGAACGATAACTTTTTCTGAAAATAACAAGTGCCCCGATCCCGGCCGAAACGACTCGAATTACACTTCAAGACCCGCCGACATGATCGCCACGATGCACAAAGCAAATCGGACGACGTTGTATTTTTTCACAACCAGGACCGAAACCCTAGCCCGAACAAAATGGTCGTACGCGAAGTGAAATGTTTTGGCTCGAAATTTTACGAGCTTGTGCAGAACTTCTAGGCAATCATATCGGCAGGTGACACGAAGTGATTCGAGTTCGTTTGCCCCCCCATTTTCTTTAACGAACGATAACTTTTTCTGAAAATAACAAGTGCCCCGATCCCGGCCGAAACGACTCAAATTACACTTCGAGACCCGCCGACATGATCGCCACGATGCACAGAGCAAATCGGACGACGTTGTATTTTTTCACAACCAGGACCGAAACCCTAGCCCGAACAAAATGGTCGTACGCGAAGTGAAATTTTTTGGCTCGAAATTTTACGAGCTTGTGCAGAACTTCTAGGCAATCAAATCGGCATGTGACACGAAGTGATTCGAGTTAGTTTGCCCCCCCATTTTCCTTAACGGACGATAACTTTTTCTGAAAATAACAAGTGCCCCGATCCCGGCCGAAACGACTCGAATTACACTTCGAGACCCGCAGACATGATCGCCACGACGCACAAAGCAAATCGGACGACGTTGTATTTTTTCACAACCAGGACCGAAACCCTAGGCGGAACAAAATGGTCGTACGCGAAGTGAAATTTTTTGGCTCGAAATTTTACGAGCTTGTGCAGAACTTCTAGGCAATCATATCGGCAGGTGACACGAAGTGATTCGAGTTCGTTTGCCCCCCCATTTTCCTTAACGAACGATAACTTTTTCTGAAAATAACAAGTGCCCCGATCCCGGCCGAAACGACTCGAATTACACTTCGAGACCCGCAGACATGATCGCCACGATGCACGAAGCAAATCGGACGACGTTGTATTTTTTCACAACCAGGACCGAAACCCTAGGCGGAACAAAATGGTCGTACGCGAAGTGAAATTTTTTGGCTCGAAATTTGACGAGCTTGTGCAGAACTTCTAGGCAATCATATCGGCAGGTGACACGAAGTGATTCGAGTTAGTTTGCCCCCCCCATTTTCCTTAACGAACGATAACTTTTTCTGAAAATAACAAGTGCCCCGATCCCGGCCGAAACGACTCGAATTACACTTCGAGACCCGCCGACATGATCGCCACGATGCACAGAGCAAATCGGACGACATTGTATTTTTTCACAACCAGGACCGAAACCCTAGCCCGAACAAAATGGTCGTACGCGAAGTGAAATTTTTTGGCTCGAAATTTTACGAGCTTGTGCAGAACTTCTAGGCAATCATATCGGCAGGTGACACGAAGTGATTCGAGTTCGTTTGCCCCCCCATTTTCTTTAACGAACGATAACTTTTTCTGAAAATAACAAGTGCCCCGATCCCGGCCGAAACGACTCGAATTACACTTCAAGACCCGCCGACATGATCGCCACGATGCACAAAGCAAATCGGACGACGTTGTATTTTTTCACAACCAGGACCGAAAGCCTAGCCCGAACAAAATGGTCGTACGCGAAGTGAAATTTTTTGGCTCGAAATTTTACGAGCTTGTGCAGAACTTCTAGGCAATCATATCGGCAGGTGACACGAAGTGATTCGAGTTCGTTTGCCCCCCCATTTTCTTTAACGAACGATAACTTTTTCTGAAAATAACAAGTGCCCCGATCCCGGCCGAAACGACTCAAATTACACTTCGAGACCCGCCGACATGATCGCCACGATGCACAGAGCAAATCGGACGACGTTGTATTTTTTCACAACCAGGACCGAAACCCTAGCCCGAACAAAATGGTCGTACGCGAAGTGAAATTTTTTGGCTCGAAATTTTACGAGCTTGTGCAGAACTTCTAGGCAATCAAATCGGCATGTGACACGAAGTGATTCGAGTTAGTTTGCCCCCCCATTTTCCTTAACGAACGATAACTTTTTCTGAAAATAACAAGTGCCCCGATCCCGGCCGAAACGACTCGAATTACACTTCGAGACCCGCAGACATGATCGCCACGACGCACAAAGCAAATCGGACGACGTTGTATTTTTTCACAACCAGGACCGAAACCCTAGGCGGAACAAAATGGTCGTACGCGAAGTGAAATTTTTTGGCTCGAAATTTTACGAGCTTGTGCAGAACTTCTAGGCAATCATATCGGCAGGTGACACGAAGTGATTCGAGTTCGTTTGCCCCCCCATTTTCCTTAACGAACGATAACTTTTTCTGAAAATAACAAGTGCCCCGATCCCGGCCGAAACGACTCGAATTACACTTCGAGACCCGCAGACATGATCGCCACGATGCACGAAGCAAATCGGACGACGTTGTATTTTTTCACAACCAGGACCGAAACCCTAGGCGGAACAAAATGGTCGTACGCGAAGTGAAATTTTTTGGCTCGAAATTTGACGAGCTTGTGCAGAACTTCTAGGCAATCATATCGGCAGGTGACACGAAGTGATTCGAGTTAGTTTGCCCCCCCATTTTCCTTAACGAACGATAACTTTTTCTGAAAATAACAAGTGCCCCGATCCCGGCCGAAACGACTCGAATTACACTTCGAGACCCGCCGACATGATCGCCACGATGCACAGAGCAAATCGGACGACATTGTATTTTTTCACAACCAGGACCGAAACCCTAGCCCGAACAAAATGGTCGTACGCGAAGTGAAATTTTTTGGCTCGAAATTTGACGAGCTTGTGCAGAACTTCTAGGCAATCATATCGGCAGGTGACACGAAGTGATTCGAGTTAGTTTGCCCCCCCATTTTCCTTAACGAACGATAACTTTTTCTGAAAATAACAAGTGCCCCGATCCCGGCCGAAACGACTCGAATTACACTTCGAGACCCGCCGACATGATCGCCACGATGCACAGAGCAAATCGGACGACATTGTATTTTTTCACAACCAGGACCGAAACCCTAGCCCGAATAAAATGGTCGTACGCGAAGTGAAATTTTTTGGCTCGAAATTTTACGAGCTTGTGCAGAACTTCTAGGCAATCATATCGGCAGGTGACACGAAGTGATTCGAGTTCGTTTGCCCCCCCATTTTCTTTAACGAACGATAACTTTTTCTGAAAATAACAAGTGCCCCGATCCCGGCCGAAACGACTCAAATTACACTTCGAGACCCGCCGACATGATCGCCACGATGCACAGAGCAAATCGGACGACGTTGTATTTTTTCACAACCAGGACCGAAACCCTAGCCCGAACAAAATGGTCGTACGCGAAGTGAAATTTTTTGGCTCGAAATTTTACGAGCTTGTGCAGAACTTCTAGGCAATCAAATCGGCATGTGACACGAAGTGATTCGAGTTAGTTTGCCCCCCCATTTTCCTTAACGAACGATAACTTTTTCTGAAAATAACAAGTGCCCCGATCCCGGCCGAAACGACTCGAATTACACTTCGAGACCCGCAGACATGATCGCCACGATGCACAAAGCAAATCGGACGACGTTGTATTTTTTCACAACCAGGACCGAAACCCTAGGCGGAACAAAATGGTCGTACGCGAAGTGAAATTTTTTGGCTCGAAATTTTACGAGCTTGTGCAGAACTTCTAGGCAATCATATCGGCAGGTGACACGAAGTGATTCGAGTTCGTTTGCCCCCCCATTTTCCTTAACGAACGATAACTTTTTCTGAAAATAACAAGTGCCCCGATCCCGGCCGAAACGACTCGAATTACACTTCGAGACCCGCAGACATGATCGCCACGATGCACGAAGCAAATCGGACGACGTTGTATTTTTTCACAACCAGGACCGAAACCCTAGGCGGAACAAAATGGTCGTACGCGAAGTGAAATTTTTTGGCTCGAAATTTTACGAGCTTGTGCAGAACTTCTAGGCAATCATATCGGCAGGTGACACGAAGTGATTCGAGTTCGTTTGCCCCCCCATTTTCTTTAACGAACGATAACTTTTTCTGAAAATAAAAAGTGCCCCGATCCCGGCCGAAACGACTCAAATTACACTTCGAGACCCGCCGACATGATCGCCACGATGCACAGAGCAAATCGGACGACGTTGTATTTTTTCACAACCAGGACCGAAACCCTAGCCCGAACAAAATGGTCGTACGCGAAGTGAAATTTTTTGGCTCGAAATTTTACGAGCTTGTGCAGAACTTCTAGGCAATCATATCGGCAGGTGACACGAAGTGATTCGAGTTCGTTTGCCCCCCCATTTTCTTTAACGAACGATAACTTTTTCTGAAAATAACAAGTGCCCCGATCCCGGCCGAAACGACTCGAATTACACTTCAAGACCCGCCGACATGATCGCCACGATGCACAAAGCAAATCGGACGACGTTGTATTTTTTCACAACCAGGACCGAAACCCTAGCCCGAACAAAATGGTCGTACGCGAAGTGAAATGTTTTGGCTCGAAATTTTACGAGCTTGTGCAGAACTTCTAGGCAATCATATCGGCAGGTGACACGAAGTGATTCGAGTTCGTTTGCCCCCCCATTTTCTTTAACGAACGATAACTTTTTCTGAAAATAACAAGTGCCCCGATCCCGGCCGAAACGACTCAAATTACACTTCGAGACCCGCCGACATGATCGCCACGATGCACAGAGCAAATCGGACGACGTTGTATTTTTTCACAACCAGGACCGAAACCCTAGCCCGAACAAAATGGTCGTACGCGAAGTGAAATTTTTTGGCTCGAAATTTTACGAGCTTGTGCAGAACTTCTAGGCAATCAAATCGGCATGTGACACGAAGTGATTCGAGTTAGTTTGCCCCCCCATTTTCCTTAACGGACGATAACTTTTTCTGAAAATAACAAGTGCCCCGATCCCGGCCGAAACGACTCGAATTACACTTCGAGACCCGCAGACATGATCGCCACGATGCACGAAGCAAATCGGACGACGTTGTATTTTTTCACAACCAGGACCGAAACCCTAGGCGGAACAAAATGGTCGTACGCGAAGTGAAATTTTTTGGCTCGAAATTTGACGAGCTTGTGCAGAACTTCTAGGCAATCATATCGGCAGGTGACACGAAGTGATTCGAGTTAGTTTGCCCCCCCATTTTCCTTAACGAACGATAACTTTTTCTGAAAATAACAAGTGCCCCGATCCCGGCCGAAACGACTCGAATTACACTTCGAGACCCGCCGACATGATCGCCACGATGCACAGAGCAAATCGGACGACATTGTATTTTTTCACAACCAGGACCGAAACCCTAGCCCGAACAAAATGGTCGTACGCGAAGTGAAATTTTTTGGCTCGAAATTTTACGAGCTTGTGCAGAACTTCTAGGCAATCATATCGGCAGGTGACACGAAGTGATTCGAGTTCGTTTGCCCCCCCATTTTCTTTAACGAACGATAACTTTTTCTGAAAATAACAAGTGCCCCGATCCCGGCCGAAACGACTCGAATTACACTTCAAGACCCGCCGACATGATCGCCACGATGCACAAAGCAAATCGGACGACGTTGTATTTTTTCACAACCAGGACCGAAACCCTAGCCCGAACAAAATGGTCGTACGCGAAGTGAAATTTTTTGGCTCGAAATTTTACGAGCTTGTGCAGAACTTCTAGGCAATCATATCGGCAGGTGACACGAAGTGATTCGAGTTCGTTTGCCCCCCCATTTTCTTTAACGAACGATAACTTTTTCTGAAAATAACAAGTGCCCCGATCCCGGCCGAAACGACTCAAATTACACTTCGAGACCCGCCGACATGATCGCCACGATGCACAGAGCAAATCGGACGACGTTGTATTTTTTCACAACCAGGACCGAAACCCTAGCCCGAACAAAATGGTCGTACGCGAAGTGAAATTTTTTGGCTCGAAATTTTACGAGCTTGTGCAGAACTTCTAGGCAATCAAATCGGCATGTGACACGAAGTGATTCGAGTTAGTTTGCCCCCCCATTTTCCTTAACGAACGATAACTTTTTCTGAAAATAACAAGTGCCCCGATCCCGGCCGAAACGACTCGAATTACACTTCGAGACCCGCAGACATGATCGCCACGATGCACAAAGCAAATCGGACGACGTTGTATTTTTTCACAACCAGGACCGAAACCCTATGCGGAACAAAATGGTCGTACGCGAAGTGAAATTTTTTGGCTCGAAATTTTACGAGCTTGTGCAGAACTTCTAGGCAATCATATCGGCAGGTGACACGAAGTGATTCGAGTTCGTTTGCCCCCCCATTTTCTTTAACGAACGATAACTTTTTCTGAAAATAACAAGTGCCCCGATCCCGGCCGAAACGACTCAAATTACACTTCGAGACCCGCCGACATGATCGCCACGATGCACAGAGCAAATCGGACGACGTTGTATTTTTTCACAACCAGGACCGAAACCCTATGCGGAACAAAATGGTCGTACGCGAAGTGAAATTTTTTGGCTCGAAATTTTACGAGCTTGTGCAGAACTTCTAGGCAATCATATCGGTAGGTGACACGAAGTGATTCGAGTTAGTTTGCCCCCCCATTTTCCTTAACGAACGATAACTTTTTCTGAAAATAACAAGTGCCCCGATCCCGGCCGAAACGACTCGAATTACACTTCGAGACCCGCCGACATGATCGCCACGATGCACAGAGCAAATCGGACGACATTGTATTTTTTCACAACCAGGACCGAAACCCTAGCCCGAACAAAATGGTCGTACGCGAAGTGAAATTTTTTGGCTCGAAATTTTACGAGCTTGTGCAGAACTTCTAGGCAATCATATCGGCAGGTGACACGAAGTGATTCGAGTTCGTTTGCCCCCCCATTTTCTTTAACGAACGATAACTTTTTCTGAAAATAAAAAGTGCCCCGATCCCGGCCGAAACGACTCAAATTACACTTCGAGACCCGCCGACATGATCGCCACGATGCACAGAGCAAATCGGACGACGTTGTATTTTTTCACAACCAGGACCGAAACCCTAGCCCGAACAAAATGGTCGTACGCGAAGTGAAATTTTTTAGCTCGAAATTTTACGAGCTTGTGCAGAACTTCTAGGCAATCATATCGGCAGGTGACACGAAGTGATTCGAGTTCGTTTGCCCCCCCATTTTCTTTAACGAACGAAAACTTTTTCTGAAAATAACAAGTGCCCCGATCCCGGCCGAAACGACTCGAATTACACTTCGAGACCCGCCGACATGATCTCCACGATGCACAGAGCAAATCGGACGACGTTGTATTTTTTCACAACCAGGACCGAAACCCTAGGCGGAACAAAATGGTCGTACGCGAAGTGAAATTTTTTGGCTCGAAATTTGACGAGCTTGTGCAGAACTTCTAGGCAATCATATCGGCAGGTGACACGAAGTGATTCGAGTTCGTTTGCCCCCCCATTTTCCTTAACGAACGATAACTTTTTCTGAAAATAACAAGTGCCCCGATCCCGGCCGAAACGACTCGAATTACACTTCGAGACCCGCAGACATGATCGCCACGATGCACGAAGCAAATCGGACGACGTTGTATTTTTTCACAACCAGGACCGAAACCCTAGGCGGAACAAAATGGTCGTACGCGAAGTGAAATTTTTTGGCTCGAAATTTGACGAGCTTGTGCAGAACTTCTAGGCAATCATATCGGCAGGTGACACGAAGTGATTCGAGTTCGTTTGCCCCCCCATTTTCCTTAACGAACGATAACTTTTTCTGAAAATAACAAGTGCCCCAATCCCGGCCGAAACGACTCGAATTACACTTCGAGACACGCAGACATGATCGCCACGATGCACAAAGCAAATCGGACGACGTTGTATTTTTTCACAACCAGGACCGAAACCCTAGGCGGAACAAAATGGTCGCACGCGAAGTGAAATTTTTTGGCTCGAAATTTTACGAGCTTGTGCAGAACTTCTAGGCAATCATATCGGCAGGTGACACGAAGTGATTCGAGTTCGTTTGCCCCCCCATTTTCCTTAACGAACGATAACTTTTTCTGAAAATAACAAGTCCCCCGATCCCGGCCGAAACGACTCGAATTACACTTCGAGACCCGCAGACATGATCGCCACGATGCACAAAGCAAATCGGACGACGTTGTATTTTTTCACAACCAGGACCGAAACCCTAGGCGGAACAAAATGGTCGTACGCGAAGTGAAATTTTTTGGCTCGAAATTTGACGAGCTTGTGCAGAACTTCTAGGCAATCATATCGGCAGGTGACACGAAGTGATTCGAGTTCGTTTGCCCCCCCATTTTCTTTAACGAACGATAACTTTTTCTGAAAATAACAAGTGCCCCGATCCCGGCCGAAACGAATCAAATTACACTTCGAGACCCGCCGACATGATCGCCACGATGCACAGAGCAAATCGGACGACGTTGTATTTTTTCACAACCAGGACCGAAACCCTAGCCCGAACAAAATGGTCGTACGCGAAGTGAAATTTTTTGGATCGAAATTTGACGAGCTTGTGCAGGACTTCTAAGCAATCATATCGGCAGGTGACACGAAGTGCTTCGAGTTCGTTTGCCCCCCCATTTTCTGTAACGAACGATAACTTTTTCTGAAAATAACAAGTGCCCCGATCCCGGCCGAAACGACTCGAATTACACTTTGAGACCCGCCGACATGATCGCCACGATGCACAGAGCACCCTCGTAAATTTTCGGGGAAATCGGACGACGTTGTATTTTTTCACAACCCCGACCGAAACCCTAGGCCGAACAAAAAGGTCGGACACGAAGTGAAATTTTTTGGCTCGAAATTTTAGGAGCTTGTGCAGAACTTCTAGGCAATCATATCGGCAGGTGACACGAAGAGATTCGAGTTCCTTTGCCCCCTCCCCCCCCCCCCCCCCAATTTTCTTTAACGAACAATAATTTTTCTGAAAATAACAAGTGCCCCGATCCCGGCCGAAACGACTCGAATTACACTTCGAGACCCGCCGACATGATCGCCACGATGCACAGAGCACCCTCGTAAATTTTCGGGCAAATCGGACGACGTTGTATTTTTTCCCAACCACGACCGAAACCCTAGGCCGAATAAAATGGTCGTACGCGAAGTGAAATTTTTTTGCTCGAAATTTTAGGAGCTTGTGCAGAACTTTTAGGCAATCATATCGGCAGGTGACACGAAGTGATTCGACTTCCTTTGCCCCCCCCCCCCCCATTTTCTTTAACGAACAATAACTTTTTCTGAAAATAACAAGTGCCCCGATCCCGGCCGAAACGACTCGAATTACACTTCGAGACCCGCCGACATGATCGCCACGAAGCACTGAGCACGCTCTGAAATTTTCGGGCAAATCGGACGACGTTGCATTTTTTCACAACTAGGACCGAAACCCTAGGCCGAACAAAATGGTCCGTGGCGAAGCGAAACTGTTCGGCCCGAAAATTTACGAGCTTATGCAGAACTTCGAGGCAATCATATCGGCAGGTGGCACGAAGTGATTCGAGTTCGTTTGCCCCCCCATTTTCACAAACGAACCATAACTTTTTCTTAAAATAACAAGTGCCCCGATCCCTGCCGGAACGACTCGAATTTCATTTCGACACCCGCCGACATGATCGCCACGAAGCACTGAGCACGCTTGTAAATTTTCGGGTAAATCGGACGACGTTGCATTTCTTCACAACTAGAACCAAAACCCTAGGCCGAACAAAATGATACGTGGCGAAGCGAAATTGTTTGGCCCGAAAATTTACGACCTTATGCAGAACTTCAAGCAATCATATCGGCAGGTGGCACGAAGTGATTCGAGTTCGTTTGCCCCCCCATTTTCACAAACGAACGATAACTTTTTCTGAAAATAACAGGTGCCCCGATCCCGGCCGGAACGACTCGAACTTCGTTTCGACACCCGCCAACATGATCGCCACGAAGCACTGAGCACGCTCTGAAATTTTCGGGCAAATCGAACGACGTTGCATTTTTTCAACACTAGGACCGAAACCATAGGCCGAACAAAATGGTCTGTGGCGAAGCGAAAATGTTTGGCCCAAAAATTTACGAGCTTATGCAGAACTTGGAGGCAATCATATCGGCAGGTGGTACGAAGTGATTCGAGTTCGTTTGCCCCCCCATTTTCACAAACGAACCATAACTTTTTCTGAAAATAACAAGTGCCCCGATTCCTGCCGGAACGACTCGAATTTCATTTCGACACCCGCCGACATGATCGCCACGAAGCACTGGGCACGCTCGTAAATTTTTAGGCAAATCGGACGACGTTGCATTTTTTCACAACTATGACCGAAACCCTAGGCCGAACAAAATGGTCCGTGGCAAAGCGAAATTGTTTGGCCCGAAAATTTACGAGCTTATGCAGAACTTCGAGGCAATCATATCGGCAGGTGGCACGAAGTGATTCGACTTCGTTTGCCCCCCCATTTTCGCAAACGAACGATCACTTTTTCTGAAAATAACAAGTGCCCCGATCCCGGCCGGAACGACTTGAATTTCGTTTCGACACCTGCCGACATGATCGCCACGAAGCACTAAGCATGCTCGTAAATTTTCGGGCAAATTGGACGACTTTGCATTTTTTCACAACTAGGACCGAAACCCTAGGCCGAACAAAGTGGTCAGTGGCGAAGCGAAATTGTTTGGCCCGAAAATTTACGAGCTTATGCAGAACTTCGAGGCAATCATATCGGCAGGTGGCACGAAGTGATTCGAGTTCGTTAGGCCCCCCATTTTCACGAACGAACGATAACTTTTTCTGAAAATAACAAGTGCCCCGATCCCGGCCGGAACGACTCGAATTTCGTTTCGACACCCGCCGACATGATCGCCACGAAGCACTGAGCACGCTCGTAAATTTTCGGGTAAATCGGACGACGTTGCATTTTTTCACAACTAGAACCAAAACCCTAGGCCGAACAAAATGGTCTGTGGCGAAGCGAAATTGTTTGGCCCGAAAATTTACGAGCTTATGCAGAACTTCGAGGCAATCATATCGACAGGTGGCACGAAGTGATTCGAGTTCGTTAGGCCCCCCTTTTCACGAACGAACGATAACTTTTTCTGAAAATAACAAGTGCCCCGATCCCGGCCGGAACGACTCGAATTTCGTTTCGACACCCGCCGACATGATCGCCACGAAGCACTGAGCACGCTCGTAAATTTTCGGGTAAATCGGACAACGTTGAATTTTTTCACAACTAGAACCAAAAGCCTAGGCCGAACAAAATGGTCCGTGGCAAAGCGAAATTGTTTGGCCCGAAAATTTACGAGCTTATGTAGAACTTCGAGGCAATCATATCGGCAGGTGGCACGAAGTGATTCGAGTTCGTTTGCCCCCCGATTTTCACAAACGAACAATAACTTTTTCTGAAAATAACAAGTGCCCCGATCCCTGCCGGAACGACTCGAATTTGGTTTCGACACCCGCCGACATGATCGCCACGAAGCACTAAGCACGCTCGTAAATTTTTGGGCAAATCGGACGACGTTGCATTTTTTCACAACTATGACCGAAACCCTAGGCTGAACAAAATGGTCCGTGGCAAAGCGAAATTGTTTGGCCCGAAAATTTACGAGCTTATGCAGAACTTGGAGGCAATCATATCGGCAGGTGGCACGAAGTGATTCGAGTTCGTTTGCCCCCCCATTTTCACAAACGAACCATAACTTTTTCTGAAAATAACAAGTGCCCCGATTCCTGCCGGAACGACTCGAATTTCATTTCGACACCCGCCGACATGATCGCCACGAAGCACTGAGCACGCTCGTAAATTTTTGGGCAAATCGGACGACGTTGCATTTTTTCACAACTATGACCGAAACCCTAGGCTGAACAAAATGGTCCGTGGCAAAGCGAAATTGTTTGGCCCGAAAATTTACGAGCTTATGCAGAACTTCGAGGCAATCATATCGGCAGGTGGCACAAAGTGATTCGAGTTTGTTTGCCCCCCCATTTTCACAAACGAACGATAACTTTTTCTGAAAATAACAGGTGCCCCGATCCCGGCCGGAACGACTCGAACTTCGTTTCGACACCCGCCGACATGATCGCCACGAAGCACTGAGCACGCTCTGAAATTTTCGGGCAAATCGAACGTCGTTGCATTTTTTCAACACTAGGACCGAAACCATAGGCCGAACAAAATGGTCCGTGGCGAAGCGAAATTGTTTGGCCCGAAAATTTACGAGCTTATGCAGAACTTGGAGGCAATCATATCGGCAGGTGGCACGAACTGATTCGAGTTCGTTTGCCCCCCCATTTTCACAAACGAACGATAACTTTTTCTGAAAATAACAGGTGCCCCGATCCCGGCCGGAACGACTCGAACTTCGTTTCGACACCGGCCGACATGATCGCCACGAAGCACTGAGCACGCTCTGAAATTTTCGGGCAAATCGAACGACGTTGCATTTTTTCAACACTAGGACCGAAACCATAGGCCGAACAAAATGGTCCGTGGCGAAGCGAAATTGTTTGGCCCGAAAATTTACGAGCTTATGCAGAACTTGGAGGCAATCATATCGGCAGGTGGCACGAAGTGATTCGAGTTCGTTTGCCCCCCCATTTTCACAAACGAACCATAACTTTTTCTAAAAATAACAAGTGCCCCGATTCCTGCCGGAACGACTCGAATTTCATTTCGACACCCGCCGACATGATCGCCACGAAGCACTGAGCACGCTCGTAAATTTTTAGGCAAATCGGACGACGTTGCATTTTTTCACAACTATGACCGAAACCCTAGGCCGAACAAAATGGTCCATGGCAAAGCGAAATTGTTTGGCCCGAAAATTTACGAGCTTATGCAGAACTTCAAGGCAATCATATCGGCAGGTGGCACGAAGTGATTCGACTTCGTTTGCCCCCCCATTTTCACAAACGAACGATCACTTTTTCTGAAAATAACAAGTGCCCCGATCCCGGCCGGAACGACTTGAATTTCGTTTCGACACCTGCCGACATGATCGCCACGAAGCACTAAGCATCCTAGTAAATTTTCGGGCAAATTGTACGACTTTGCATTTTTTCACAACTAGGACCGAAACCCTAGGCCGAACAAAGTGGTCAGTGACGAAGCGAAATTGTTTGGCCCGAAAATTTACGAGCTTATGCAGAACTTCGAGGCAATCATATCAGCAGGTGGCACGAAGTGGTTCGAGTTCGTTAAGCCCCCCATTTTCACGAACGAACGATAACTTTTTCTGAAAATAACAAGTGCCCCGATCCCGGCCGGAACGACTCGAATTTCGTTTCGACACCCGCCGACATGATCGCCACGAAGCACTGAGCACGCTCGTAAATTTTCGGGTAAATCGGACGACGTTGCATTTTTTCACAACTAGAACCAAAACCATAGGCCGAACAAAATGGTCTGTGGCGAAGCGAAATTGTTTGGCCCGAAAATTTACGAGCTTATGCAGAACTTCGAGGCAATCATATCGACAGGTGGCACGAAGTGATTCGAGTTCGTTAGGCCCCCCATTTTCACGAACGAACGATAACTTTTTCTGAAAATAACAAGTGCCCCGATCCCGGCCGGAACGACTCGAATTTCGTTTCGACACCCGCCGACATGATCGCCACGAAGCACTGAGCACGCTCGTAAATTTTCGGGTAAATCGGACAACGTTGCATTTTTTCACAACTAGAACCAAAAGCCTAGGCCGAACAAAATGGTCCGTGGCAAAGCGAAATTGTTTGGCCCGAAAATTTACGAGCTTATGCAGAACTTCGAGGCAATCATATCGGCAGGTGGCACGAAGTGATTCGAGTTCGTTTGCCCCCCGATTTTCACAAACGAACGATAACTTTTTCTGAAAATAACAAGTGCCCCGATCCCGGCCGGAACGACTCGAATTTCGTTTCGACACCCGCCGACATGATCGCCACGAAGCACTGAGCACGCTCGTAAATTTTCGGGTAAATCGGACAACGTTGCATTTTTTCACAACTAGAACCAAAAGCCTAGGCCGAACAAAATGGTCCGTGGCAAAGCGAAATTGTTTGGCCCGAAAATTTACGAGCTTATGCAGAACTTCGAGGCAATCATATCGGCAGGTGGCACGAAGTGATTCGAGTTCGTTTGCCCCCCGATTTTCACAAACGAACAATAACTTTTTCTGAAAATAACAAGTGCCCCGATCCCTGCCGGAACGACTCGAATTTTGTTTCGACACCCGCCGACATGATCGCCACGAAGCACTGAGCACGCTCGTAAATTTTTGGGCAAATCGGACAACGTTGCATTTTTTCACAACTAGAACCAAAAGCCTAGGCCGAACAAAATGGTCCGTGGCAAAGCGAAATTGTTTGGCCCGAAAATTTACGAGCTTATGCAGAACTTGGAGGCAATCATATCGGCAGGTGGCACGAAGTGATTCGAGTTCGTTTGCCCCCCCATTTTCACAAACGAACGATAACTTTTTCTGAAAATAACAGGTGCCCCGATCCCGGCCGGAACGACTCGAAGTTCGTTTCGACACCCGCCGACATGATCGCCACGAAGCACTAAGCACGCTCTGAAATTTTCGGGCAAATCGAACGACGTTGCATTTTTTCAACACTAGGACCGAAACCATAGGCCGAACAAAATGGTCCGTGGCGAAGCGAAATTGTTTGGCCCGAAAATTTACGAGCTTATGCAGAACTTGGAGGCAATCATATCGGCCGGTGGCACGAAGTGATTCGAGTTCGTTTGCCCCCCCATTTTCACAAACGAACCATAACTTTTTCTGAAAATAACAAGTGCCCCGATTCCTGCCGGAACGACTCGAATTTCATTTCGACACCCGCCGACATAATCGCCACGAAGCACTGAGCACGCTCGTAAATTTTTAGGCAAATCGGACGACGTTGCATTTTTTCACAACTATGACCGAAACCCTAGGCCGAACAAAATGGTCCGTGGCAAAGCGAAATTGTTTGGCCCGAAAATTTACGAGCTTATGCAGAACTTCGAGGCAATCATATCGGCAGGTGGCACGAAGTGATTTGACTTCGTTTGCCCCCCCATTTTCACAAACGAACGATCACTTTTTCTGAAAATAACAAGTGCCCCGATCCCGGCCGGAACGACTTGAATTTCGTTTCGACACCTGCCGACATGATCGCCACGAAGCACTAAGCATGCTCGTAAATTTTCGGGCAAATTGGACGACTTTGCATTTTTTCACAACTAGGACCGAAACCCTAGGCCGAACAAAGTGGTCAGTGGCGAAGCGAAATTGTTTGGCCCGAAAATTTACGAGCTTATGCAGAACTTCGAGGCAATCATATCGGCAGGTGGCACGAAGTGATTCGAGTTCGTTAGGCCCCCCATTTTCACGAACGAACGATAACTTTTTTTGAAAATAACAAGTCCCCCGATCCCGGCCGGAACGACTCGAATTTCGTTTCGACACCCGCCGACATGATCGCCACGAAGCACTGAGCACGCTCGTAAATTTTCGGGTAAATCGGACGACGTTGCATTTTTTCACAACTAGAACCAAAACCCTAGGCCGAACAAAATGGTCTGTGGTGAAGCGAAATTGTTTGGCCCGAAAATTTACGAGCTTATGCAGAACTTCGAGGCAATCATATCGACAGGTGGCACGAAGTGATTCGAGTTCGTTAGGCCCCCCATTTTCACGAACGAACGATAACTTTTTCTGAAAATAACAAGTGCCCCGATCCCGGCCGGAACGACTCGAATTTCGTTTCGACACCCGCCGACATGATCGCCACGAAGCACTGAGCACGCTCGTAAATTTTCGGGTAAATCGGACAATGTTGCATTTTTTCACAACTAGAACCAAAACCCTAGGCCGAACAAAATGGTCCGTGGCAAAGCGAAATTGTTTGGCCCGAAAATTTACGAGCTTATGCAGAACTTCGAGGCAATCATATCGGCAGGTGGCACGAAGTGATTCGACTTCGTTTGCCCTCCCATTTTCACAAACGAACGATCACTTTTTCTGAAAATAACAAGTGCCCCGATCCCGGCCGGAACGACTCGAATTTCGTTTCGACACCTGCCGACATGATCGCCACGAAGCACTAAGCATGCTCGTAAATTTTCGGGCAAATCGGACGACTTTGCATTTTTTCACAACTAGGACCGAAACCCTAGGCCGAACAAAGTGGTCAGTGGCGAAGCGAAATTGTTTGGCCCGAAAATTTACGAGCTTATGCAGAACTTCGAGGCAATCATATCGGCAGGTGGCACGAAGTGATTCGAGTTCGTTAGGCCCCCCATTTTCACGAACGAACGATAACTTTTTCTGAAAATAACAAGTGCCCCGATCCCGGCCGGAACGACTCGAATTTCGTTTCGACACCCGCCGACATGATCGCCACGAAGCACTGAGCACGCTCGTAAATTTTCGGGTAAATCGGACGACGTTGCATTTTTTCACAACTAGAACCAAAACCTTAGGCCGAACAAAATGGTCTGTGGCGAAGCGAAATTGTTTGGCCCGAAAATTTACAAGCTTATGCAGAACTTCGAGGCAATCATATCGGCAGGTGGCACGAAGTGATTCGAGTTCGTTAGGCCCCCCATTTTCACGAACGAACGATAACTTTTTCTGAAAATAACAAGTGCCCCGATCCCGGCCGGAACGACTCGAATTTCGTTTCGACACCCGCCGACATGATCGCCACGAAGCACTGAGCACGCTCGTAAATTTTCGGGTAAATCGGACAACGTTGCATTTTTTCACAACTAGAACCAAAACCCTAGGCCGAACAAAATGGTCCCTGGCGAAGCGAAATTGTTTGGCCCGAAAATTTACGAGCTTATGCAGAACTTCGAGGCAATCATATCGGCAGGTGGCACGAAGGGATTCGAGTTCTTTAGCCCCCCCATTTTCACAAACGAACGATAACTTTTTCTAAAAATAACAAGTGCCCCGATCCCGGCCGGAACGACTTGAATTTCGTTTCGACACCCGCCGACATGATCGCCACGAAGCACTGAGCACGCTCGTAAATTTTCGGGCAAATCGGACGACATTGCATTTTTTCACAACTAGGACCGAAACCCTAGGCCGAACAAAATGGTCCCTGGCGAATCGAAATTGTGCTGAGAATCAACAAGCACCATTAAAGGATTCATTGCATGTTCCAGTTGGGCCTATTACTAGAGCAAGATCCAAGAAGATCAAAGAAGCACTTAATGAGCTGATTCAAGAGATTTGGGCTGATTCTAAAATTGGGCATTCCAAGCTTGGCCCAAAGGGAGATGAAGGCGTAATAAATTTGATCAAAGCTATTGATGGAGCTGATTGCGCATAATTTCCTTAGCAATGGCATGAATTAATGGTTGATTTTGGCTGATTGACTTTCCAATTACATACCAATTAATTGGATGATTGACTTGCCAAATTACATGCCAATTAATTGGTTGATTGACTTAAATCAACCTTAATTTTAGGCTTTTATTAGTTAGTCCTTTTTTACTTTATTTACTTTCCAATGTTGGAACCAATTTAATTTCCTTTCCATAGCAAGTAGATAGTCATATTTTCAGCCATGCTTTATAAATAGCATGCACTCATTGTAATGGACATCATGAATGAAAATACAAAAATGTGACGCTTGCGTCTTCTATTGGTTCTTCAAAAAACTTGTGAACTTATCAAGGATTATTCCTTGTGGCGTTCAAATTTATATACCTTCGGTTCGCGTTTCATTTATAAACGTTGGGTCGATGGTTGTTTCTTTATACCTTTGGTTCGCGTTTCATTTATAAACGTTGGGTCGAGGGTTGTTTCGTTATACCTTTGGTTCGCGTTTTATTTGTAAATGTTGGGTTGGGGTTTTCTATCCAAAAAATCTGAATTTTAGCTTTCTTGGGTCCGTATTCCAATATTGTTGTTGGGTCTCAAAGCGTGTCGATTGAGGTTCGCATCACTTCATTAATTTGAAACCTTATAATGGTCATGATAGTGTTATGATTGGAAATGGTGACTTACTTAAAATATCTCACACTGGTGATACTTTTCTACTTATGGAAAAATGGTTATGAAAAAAGTTCTTTTAGTACCTGAGCTTAAGAAAAATCTTTTATTTGTAAGTCAACTCACTGATGATTATCCTTGTAAATTTGAGTTCTCAAATGTTGATGTTGTGATTAAGGATAAGGAAACCGATAAAATCATGATCCAAGGAAGTAGGCGAGGTAACCTATATGGACTTGATGATCCTCAACCAATGGCTTTTTTTCTCCAATCGTCATTGGAGTGCAAGTGAACGGATATGGCATTGGCGGCTTGGACATCCACAACCAAAGCTGGTTTAATTTTTACATTAAAATAATTGCATTAGTGTTGCTAGTTGGAAGAAGAATAATTCTATTTGTGATGGTTGTCACATTGGAAAATCATGTCATTTGCCACTTCTTTCTACTAGAGATTGTTCAACTAAACCTATTTCAATTATTCATTCTGATTTGTGGGGACCTTCTCCAGTTGTGTCTCATGATGGGTATCGTTATTATGTTATTTTTATTGATGAATACACACGATTTACATGATTTTATCCCCTTAGGCGTAAATCTGATTTCTTTCATTGCTTTCTTACTTTTCAATCAAAGGTAGAACGACAAATTGATCAAAAAAAATTATTTTTTCAATTTGATGGTGGTGGTGAGTATAGTGCTAGGGCTTTTACAAACGATCTTCTTCAACTAGGAATTATTCATCATATGTCTTGTCTTAAAACTCTTGAACAAAATGGAATGACTGAAAGAAAACACCGTAATATTACTGAGCTTGAGCTCACCATGATAGTGCATTCTAAGATTCCTAAACGATTTTGGGTTGATGCCTTTAGTACAACTGTCTTCCTAATTAATTGCCTGCCATCTTTTGTACTTACTATGTCTTCACCATTTCAAGAATTATTTGGCAAAATTCCTAATTTTAGCTCATTTAGAGTTTTTGGCAGTGAGTGTTTTTTCTTACCTTTGCGACTTGCTTCAGACAAGCTTGGGCCAAAATTAATGCCTTGTGTCTTCATTGGATATAGTTCCAAATACAAGGGATACCATTGTTTATATCCTCCTACTAGTCGTATCTATACCTCTAGGCATGTTGTTTTTAATGAACATATTTTCCCTTTTGCAACTCCACATTTATTGCATACTCCTTTTGAAAATCATCTCATGACCTCCTTCAAGGAGTGGGTTGAAACTGTTGCAGATTCTTCTACCTCATCCCCACCATTCAATGGGCCACAAGAATATGTTATAAGTCTAGCTGCTCCATTGAATTCACCTACCAATGTCACTCTAGAGGTTCCTACTCTCAGCCCCATTGATCCAAGCCTACAAAGTCAAAGTTCACCATGCCCACCAATTTTCAGTGGGCCACAAGAACCTATTATAAGTCCAATTGCTCTGTTGGATTTGCCTACTAGTGCCACTCATGCAGATAATCCATTCAGCCCACGTGATCAAGGCTTACAAAGTCCACGTTCATCGAGATCTCCACCATCTTTTTCCATGTGCCTTGACCAAGATATTTCCTCTGCTACCAATGCAAATTTGAATGGTGAAGCTTCAAGCCCAAGTTCTCTTCATGATCCCCCTATACCAGATAGTCATCCTATGGTGACTCATTCCAAAACCGGAATCATCAAGCCCAATCCACGGTATGCACTTCTCTCTCTCCTTGATATTCCTCAAGAGACCAAAAATATAAAGGCTGCTCTTCAACAAGAGGGGTGGACAATAGCCATGAAAGAAGAGCTCATTGCCCTTAAACATAATGATACTTGGAAGCTTGTTCCCCATTCCCCACATATGCATGTGATTGGTCGCAAATGGGTTTATAAAACAAAGATTCGCCTGATGGAACTTTGGAACGCCTTAAGGCTCGATTGGTTGCTAATGGTTTTAGCCAAATTTAAGGTCTTGATTATACCAAGACTTTCTCTCCAATTATAAAACATGGCAATATTCGTACTATTCTATTAGTCACTCTGATGAAAGGTTGGGATATTTGCCAACTTGATGTTAAAAATGCATTTCTTCATGGACATCTTTCAGAATTAGTTTATATGGAACAACCCCTGGCTTTAAAGATATTGACTATCCTGATTATGTGTGTCGACTCAAGAAAGCACTTTATGGGCTTGAGCAAGCACCTCGTGCTTAGTTTGATCGTTTTAGTGGTTTTATTCTCACCTTGGGGATTTATTGTAGCACTGCTGATCCTTTTATGTTTGTTTGTCAAAATAAGCAAGGTACCCTCATTCTCCTTCTACATGTTGATGATATGTTGGTTACGAGTGATAATAATGCTATGCTCCATCATTTTATTTCTTTATTAAGTAGTGGATTTGCTATGAAAGACCTTGGTTTTATCCACTACTTCCTTAGTATTGAGCTTACACGTACCAATGATGGTCTTCATATCTCTCAAGCAAAGTATTCTATGGATCTACTTGACAGAGCTCACATGACATCTTGTACATTTGTTTCCACTCTTATGGTGCAAAAGTCAGCCCATCAAAATACTTCTCCTTCCTTTGGCGATCCTACTTTATTCTATTTGGTGGACTTCAATATCTCACAATGACTCGACTAGACATCTCCTTCAGTGTTAATTATGTTTCTCAATTTATGGCATCTCTTACTGAAGCCAATTATCATGAGGTTGAGCGGATTCTTTATTACATTTCTAGCACTCTTTCTCATGGCTTACAACTTCACGCACACGGTTCACTTGATTTATATGCTTATTCAGATTCTGATTGGGCTAGTTGTCCCCTCTTACTTGTCGATCAACTTCTGGGTTTTGCACCTTTTTAGGACCTAATGGTATTTCATGGAGCGGAAAGAAACAACCTACTGTTGCTATGTCTAGCACTGAAAATGAATATCACTTTATGGCCTCTGCTCCGGTTGAACTTCATAGCTTGGTTTTGTGCTGCGAGATATTGGGCTCACTTTGGCTAGGCCCCCTATACTGTATTGTGATAATTTGAGCTCTTTTACCTTACTGTTAGTCCAGTTTTTCATGGTCGCTCTAATTGTCATTATGTTCATGAGAAGGTTGCTCTTGGCGCACTTGTGATCCAATTTGTTTATTCTTCAAATTAATTGACTGGAGAATAACTTCTATCGGGTATTGGCACAGACCAAGGTTTTTGTGTCCTCAAATAAGAAGGCGACACATCAGCGTGAAACACTATAACAAAAATATGGTGTTTCGCCTAATTTTTTTTTCTAGAATACCTAAAACAAAACACCTTCTAAAATAATCTTTTCATATTTTTCTCCAAAACTACCCCAGCCACCAACTTGCTGCTGGAGATGCCACTGGAGACAACGCTGAAGACGACAGAGAAAGTTGGAGATTGAAGTTATGATTAATTTTTTCGATCAGTAGGGGGATTTTTATGCGCAAAGCTGTGTTATTTGTCGGAGATATTCCTATAACCAAAAATAAAAAAGAACTATATTAATATATTCATTTCTCTTGTAGTTTTGGGCAAGAAAAAGAGAAAGAAAAGGAAAGGAGGGCGAGAGAAACGTGTGATTGGAGAGATTTGTGAATATGCATATGATCAGCTCTTGTTTCTAATTTTTTTTTTCTTTTTTTTTTTTCCCTTCTCCCTTCCCTTCCCTTTCTTTTTTGCCAATACAGTGTGAATAAATAATAATAATAATAATAAAAAAAAAATCTGGGTGTGAGTTATTTCTTAGTGATAATCAAACTTTAATATTCCTTTGCAGGAAGAATGAGAGCAAAATTAGCGTCTCCAGCGGTAGGTTGGTGGCTGGGGTGATTTTGAAGAAAAATATGAAAAAGGTTATTCTAGTTTTAGGTATTCTAAAAAAAAAATTAAGTGAAACACCATATTTTTGTTATAGTGTTCCACACTGATGTGTCACTTTCTTATTGAAGGGCACAAAGACTTTGATTTGTGTCAAGACCTTATAAAAGTTATTCTTAATTAATTGATATTTTCACCAAACCTCTATCTTGGGAATCTTTTACTACATTATCTATCAAACTTGGCCTCACTCATCAGCCTAGTTTGATTGGGGAGTACTAGGACCAACAATAAAGAGGGAACCCAAATCAAGAGCTGATTACATAAATCAAGGGATATGATCGTTACCTGTTTTCTTGTTTTATAATCTCATTTATATCTCTCTTGCGATCAATGCATTGATTACAAATTCCAGCACCTATCATGTGCCATATTGGATCGCCCAATTTCTCTACCTCCTTTACCATCATTTTCTATTGGTAGCCGGAAGATTCTCAGCCTCCTTGGCGGACTATTCTACTTAAAAAATGATAAAAAAAAATAATAAAAAATAAAAACTGACACGTGTTGACCAGTTTAACAAAGACCGATCGGTTCAGGCGTCAATTAGAAATGATAATTAAATTAAAAGCCAGGAGCAACGCAGCCACGCTCGTTTGTGGTTTTTTACTTTTCGTAGCTCTCTCTCTCTCTCTCTCGCTGAAAATCCGAAGCTCATGGATACAGACAAGGAAGAGTTTCTCAGGGAATTCGGTGCGGATTACGGGTACCCAAACGGGCCCAAAACCATCGATGAAATCCGAGCTACCGAGTTCAAAAGATTAGACGGTCAGAATTTCCCTTTTTATTATCGTTTGGAAAGAATTCAAAGTTGCTCTCTGTTTGGTTCTCACGAAATGGTAAATTTTAGCTGAGAATCCTGGTGGTCTTTTTGGGTTGAATTTTTGGAATTGTAGGTCTTGTATACTTGGACCATGCTGGGGCAACTTTGTACTCTGAGTTGCAGATGGAAGCAGTCTTTAAAGATCTCGCCACTAGTGTTTATGGAAATCCTCGTATCCTGCTGAATTTTGCGTTGTGGTGGAATTGCATCGGTGAATTTTTGGTAGTGCTTACTTAACTTTGAAATTCGCATTGAGAATTAGGTTGAAGTCCCGTTGTTGTGTCATGCTATAAAATTTGTTTTGGTTGTGAGAAATTATATAAATCAGATTTATAAAAAAAATGTATAACAGCTAAATCTCGAATTGTTCTGAAGTTGCTTCAATTGGTTGTGTTTTAAGCCTTAGGTAATGTCTCGTCAGCATTTCCAAGTAGTTGGTTTGCATAGGGATTTGAGGGATCAACTCTTATCAGTTGGGATGAAGGCTTAATGGGGTAGCAGTCAAGGTTTGGAAGATGAAAGAAAAAATGGCACTTGAGCTGCTACTACAAGTTACATGAACGATTACATCCCAATAAAGAAGGAAGAAAATAAGAACTAATTGATGATGAAATAGAACTCTTCTTCCAACTAGGTCTTTGGGGCAATGGATTTGCAATGACTCCTTTCTTTTCGTTTCAAATTTTTTATTTAATGGGATTTCAATCTATCTTTGAACTTTACTAAGATGAAACAAGTGTATGCATTTTAAATCATTCATTTGAACTTAATATTCGAATTCATACCCGTTCCCTAAATTCTTATTGCCTAATACATAGAGTAGTATGTTCAATTTTATGCTCTTAAGCATATTTCTGGAGACAGCACTTTCTAAGAAAATTATAAGTTTTATTTATTTATTTTATTATCATAAATTAGATTTTAGACACCTTTAATGTGGTTGTCTCTCATGTATACAATTTGTGTACAAGGGTTCTGCCTGTTTTTCTTTTCAATAAAATTATTACATTTATAAGGAAAAATTATAACTAGAAAAGTTTCCTAAGGCTTTAGGGGTCATATATTTATAGGTGATCTTGACTATATAGTTTATGGTAGTATGTATAGTGATATGTGATTACTTCTATAAGATTAGGATCAAGTGGGTTGTGAGCGAGTATATTACTTCAATTTGGATAGTTAAAGGGCAAGTGGATTACCATGGGTTAAATCATTATTATAGTAAATGGATCTCTTTCATTAATGATTTTTTTTTTTGGTCTGACATATCTTTCATTAATTACTTTATCATTTTGATGATAATTTTCATCATAGTTCTGTTATAGAGTAGGATTTAAAGAGATACACTTGCATGGCTTAACTTAAAGGTTGTTGGATGAGTCTTTGATTTGATATGATATGATGCATCGCCTTCAGGTTAGATGGAGTCTTTTTGGCAAGTTTGGAAAAAATAGTGCTCTTGCACTTTGGCTTTACATTCTTGTTTTTCTTCTCCTTTTGTCTTTATTTTTTTAGTAGGTATTGAATCAATGGTCACACCCTAACCCCATTTTTATGGAGGAAGGAACCATTTTGAGCTGGAGCATGTTGACTGTATTTATTATTTTATGGGTTTGGAAATAGATGAAGAATATTGTTTTGGTGCTCATTGGTTGTTAAATGCGACTACTTGGGTTTTATGGAATGAACATTGATAATATAAAGAATGAACTATCCAAATATAGATAAACAAATTATGGAGATATTTTTAATCAAAAAATTCTAGTATGGGTAATAGAAACCACAGAGAAATATTCTGATTTAGCACTTAAAAACATTTGGGTCAAGTAATATTGCAACAAATATTCTGAAATTGATGGGTAGGAGATGCTTGAAATGACAATTTTTGTTTTATTGGATCTTCTAGTTGTAAGGAATGAAGATTGAAGAGAACGTTGAGTATAAAATGAGATTAGCTGTAAGAAATCGAAGATTGAAGAGAATGTTGCTCATAAAAGGAGATTAGTTGTAAGAAGTGGAGATTGAAGAGAATATAGATAATAAAATGAGAGTAAGATGAATTGTACTTGAGGTTTCCTCTCTTTCCAATAATATCTATTACTTGAGAAAAAAATAGATAGAATTGAACAAAGTAATCATTAAAGGTGTTATATATAACGCTGGTAATAATTATTTAGAAATTGAGTGGTGCTAAAGTGAGTATTGAGGATGGATGAGCAGCATTGCAAGAGTTAGAATAAGTAGTAGATGCATTTTTGAATAGTAAGATAAGGTACCATTCATGGACAAGATGAGGGTTAGTTGTCAAAGAAATTTTGACAATTTAAGACATGCCTGGCCATCATTGCAGTTGTATAGAAGAATGATTCCATTCAAGTTAAAGGTGCCAAAAAGACAATAGGAAAGAAAGCCAAATGTTGATGTGGAAGGCAGAAAGGACCAAAGGAATGCCATGAGGTGGTCTGTAGAGTCCAAAGTGTTTGAGGTGTTGATCAAGGGAGGGGTATTAGGGGTGAGGATACTCGAAAGGAGCAACAGTAAATTAAGTCCATTTTCTTGAAGAAGGATGAGTTAGTGTTGTTGGTGCACATAGTGGAGGATTTGGTGGCAGTGGAGACGTCTGAGGTTTTTTGGGATCAATCCAGAGCAGGGTTCCCACAGGTTATTGCACAAAAATGTTCTAACAGACATGGACATTTTCTGACAGTAGAAGAATTTGATGGAAGGCGAAGATGTGGTTCGATTATCATTCCAGAAGGTCGTTATGGACAAGGTTGGGATCGATTTATCAAGGAGGTTCGCTTGGAAAAGTCTTCTCTTTGTGAGGACAGAGGGGGTAGGGAGGTCAGGGAGGGGGTCAAGGATAAGGGAGGGGTGGGCAGGAGGAGCTATGCAGAGGTGGTGGGGTTGTCGTTGCAGCCGCAGAGGACTGCTTTAATTCTTCCTCTGAACCGGTCGCCAGGGTGCCAAGGTGGCTGAAAGAGGCCTCTGCAGAGTGGGATAAGAAAGAACAAGTATCTGCCAAGTTAGTGGGGGGTTCAAAACAGGTTAATGCTCCGGGGTGGACTGCCGGTGGTAATGGAGAGGTTACGAAGAAGATTTTCCTTACAGGAGTGGCGGGACTGCCCTGCACAAAGGATGGGACGCCTTCAGGTTGCGTCAGTTGGGTTTCGGCAAGCGATTCACTAATTCCGGCGAACAGGATCTACCCCATGGTAAGGCAGCCAGCAGCGTATCTTGGAACTGATCACGTGAAGGGACGGAAGGAGATTGGCTGCCATGATGTGCAGTCTTTCTTGCGTGTGAAAGGCGAGCTCATTAATGCCAAGGAGACGTTGTGCAGGTTAAAAGGTGAGATTGACGTGGGTATGGAGAGGCTGGAAGCAGCAATTAAATATATCGAATGTCAGTCTTCTGTTCCCAAGGCTGATGAGCTTCGTGTTTGTAGGTCGGCAAGAAGGAATGTGAACAATCTTGGGGTAGTCAAGCAAAAGAAAGCATACGTGGTGCGGCCCAAATGGATTCGTGATAAGCCTGGGAAAGCTATTAAGATTTATTTCAGGAAAAAGGGAGCTCGGCCCAATTTGGATAATGGGCTTATCAAGGGTTCTGTTAGTAAGGCCCTGCTCATTCAAGAGCTTAAGGCCGGAACCTGGGACGAGCGTAGTGGAGTTAGGAGAGAGCTCGCGTGCTGGGCCAGAGCCGGTAGGTGAGTTGGAATCGTCGGAGGGTGGCCTCAAAACTCCGGTGGGCGTCAATGATCCAGAGCGCTCGCCCCATGCCGTCAGAGTTGTCGGCGCTGTTTCCCTCTTGCCAATCGAGACCGCGGCCGCGGTAGAGGAGCCGCTGAGGGTAGCATCGATGGGAAAGGGGCTGGCTGATCCCCATGGGATGAGCGAGACTATGGCCACGGCAAAGGCGCCGATGAGGGTAGATTCGGCGGACAAGGGGCTGATAACGAAGTTTCTGGCGAGGGTTGGAGCTCAGGATGAGGCTTTGACAGTGGACTGCACTGTTCAGGCAAGACCGATGATGGATTCAACTCCGGGCTCTTTGGGTAAGTTGCAGGCTATCCCCTTAGTTTCTGATACTTCTCTTCCTCTGGAACTCGGCCAAAACGATCAATCCTCTCTTAAGTGTGGATCGAGGGGTTCTGACTCAGGGATTTTGGGCAACAAGCCGGCAAGTGGGTGTCACCAGCTTCCTCTGGGTCTGTTGCCGGTGACTGTGAGGAGTCTGGGAGGGAAGTTTTCCTGGGTAGCAACCCCGTTGGTTAGTCTCCGGGAGTTTTGGTGCTGGGTATTCTGGGTAAGGAGCCGGGGATATCCATGTCATAGGCTGTTAATTTGGGTGAAGTTCCTACAGTAGTGGAGGGTTCTCTTTCCCAGGAGTCTTTTCTTCTAGACTCGTTTCATGAGGAGCTGGTGGTGGAGCAGGAGAGGGACTTTATTATTAAGGCATGCAAGGAAGTTGGGTTATCTTGTGATGGAGAAGAAGGAAAGTTTGAGGAGACCATTGGGTTACTTATGGCTGACAACAAAGGCAATGGATTGGAAAGGGAAGAGTGTACTCCTGCAGCTAAAAAAGGTAAGACGGAACTTTATAATTTGCAGTCTTCTGTTAATTTTGTGAGGTATTCGTCAGGGAACAGAAACAAGGGGAGGGGCCAGCCGAGTTAAATCATGAAGCTCAAGATTCTTTCATGGAATGTGAGAGGATTGAATGAGAGGGATAAGAGATTGAGGGTTAGTAATTTACTGAGAAGTTGGAAGGCAGATATAGTTTGTTTCCAAGAGAAGAAGATGGATTTTATTTCGTATAACTTAGTAAGGAGTCTATGGGGCCGCCCGTATGTAGAGTGGTGCTATGTTCCTTCCATTGGTGCCTCGGGGGGTATTTTGCTCATGTGGGACAAGAGGGCTGTTGAGAAGGTAGATGTAGTGTTGGGCAATTATGTGGTGGCTTGCTCTTTCAAGAATGTCGAGGATGGCTTTGCGTGGGCGTTTGCGGGGGTGTATGGTGTCAGTCAGATACGATATATATATTTAGCCATAATTAGTCTTTCTAGTTATGGTATATTTTTGTATTATAGCTATAGTATCTTGTAATTAATATGTAGATTTTAGTTGCCTTATTTGTTCTCCTAGATTACTGTAATCGCTGAGATACAGCCTGTAATTAGCTAGACAATTCCTATATAATATGAGAAACCCTCACATTGAGGGGTATTCAGTACAATTGACATGGTATCAAAGCCATCATCTAAATTAGGGTTGTTTTCAATTACCTGTTGAGGGGCGTAGGAATTGTGAAGCTTGGGTTGGGACTGGGTTGTTTTTTGTGGCGGTTGATAACTTTAGGGGAGTTGTCGATCATTCTGGTGGATTCTAAATTGCTATTCGGCAGTTTCTTGGTTTGTGGAGAATCCTTGGTGGTTGTCGGCAAGGTCTGTGGTGGTTGCCGGCAAGGTCTGTGGTGGTTGTCGGCAGGTTCTGTGCAGTCTTGGGAGCGTTCCCGACGATCTGTGGTGGTTGTCGGCAGATTCTGTGCAGACACGTGGGCTTTCGGCAATTTGTGGTGTTGTCGGTGATCTGGGCTGTCGGAGCTTTGGTGCTGTCGGCAGGTTCAGGTGTGGCTGATTTTATTTTGGTGCTTAGGCTGGCGGGGATCTGGGCTGTCGGAATTTTGGTGCTGCCGGCAGGTTTAGGTGTGGTGCGGTGAGCGTGGTGGAGCTGCTGCAGGTTCTGTTGTGGTGTTGAGAGTGGGTGCGGACGGGGCTTGTGGTGTAGCTGCTGCAGGTTCTAGTGTGGTGTGAGTGCGGACTGGGCTGCTGGACTGGGCTGAGGATCTGTGGGCTTGCTTGTGGACTGCTGCAGGTTGCTGTTTGGTGTGTTTGGGCCTGTGGACTGTGCTTGTGAACTGTTGCAGGTTGCTGTTTGGTGAGCTTTGGGCTTGCTGTCCAACAAATCTAGTGGCCTATTACTTCTTTATCAGGTTTTATCATTTCTGATTTTATTTTGGTTTCATCATGTCTTCTAGCGAGTCTTTCGGGGTCCGTTTTACGGGAAAAAATTATTCTACTTGGGAATTCCAGTTTCAATTGTTTGTTATGGGAAAAGAGTTGTGGGGCCATATTGACGGTAGTGATCCAGCTCCTACGGAACCTAAGGAGTTGGCTAATTGGAAGGTCAAAGATGCACGTGTGATGTTGTGGATCTTAGGGTCTGTCGATCCTCTTATTGTGCTCAATTTGAGACCATATAAGTCTGCAAAGACTATGTGGGAGTATTTGTTGAAGGTTTATCACCAGGATAATACCGCACGTCGTTTTCAGTTGGAATATGAGATTGCTAGTTACACTCAAGGGAATCTCTCCATTCAGGAGTATTTTTCTGATTTTCAGAATTTGTGGGGAGAATTTTCTGATATGATTTATGCGAAGGTACCTGTTGCATCTATCTCTGCTGTTCATGAGCAAAGCAAGAGAGATCAATTCTTGATGAAATTGCGCCCTGAATTTGAGGTTACTCGCTCAAATTTAATGAACCGGGATCCTTCTCCATCTTTGGATGTTTGTTTTGGAGAATTACTTCGCGAGGTGCAGTGTCTTCTTACACAGGCTACGTTCCAGCACGATTCCAACTCAAATCCAGTAGCCTATGCAGCATATGGGAAAGGGAAGGGTAAGGATATGCGCAAGGTCCAGTGTTTCAGCTGCAAAGAGTATGGTCATATTGCCGCCAATTGTGCAAAGAAATCTTGCAATTATTGTAAGAAACAGGGCCACTTTATCAAAGAATGTCCCTTTCGGCCTCAGAATCGCCAAGCTACCGCCTATGAAGCTGCAGTGAACACCTCTTCCGCTCCAGTGATGTCCTCAGCGTCTTCTTCTGCGGCCGGATCATTTGTTCTTACTCCTGAAATGGTCCAGCAGATGATTATGTCAGCCTTTTCCGCCTTAGGGCTCCAAGGTAATGGTACTGCTCCGTATAAGTCGTGGCTTATTGATTCTGTTGCATCCAATCATATGACCAAATCATCTAATACTCTTTGCAATGTTCGTCCATATCTTGGTTCATCTCATATTCAAGTAGCTAATGGGAGTCATTTAGCTATTAATGAAGTAGGAGATATCAATCCTTCATTCCGAGATGTTTATGTGTCTCCTGGACTTTCTAATAATCTTATTTCAGTTGGCCAGTTAGTTGAGAAAAACTGTGATGTCCATTTCTCTCGTGATGGTTGTCTTGTGCAGGATCAGGTGTCGGGGAAGATACTCGCGAAGGGGCCTAAAGTTGGCAGACTATTTCCACTGCATTTTTCAATTCCTAGTTGTTTATCTTTGGCTTGTATGACAGTTAACACTCCAAACGAAGTATGGCACAAATGTTTGGGTCATCCAAACTCTATTATTTTGTCTCATATGTTAAATTCTGGTTTGTTAGGCAATAAAGAACGAGTTTCTAAAAATTTGTCATTTGACTGTTCTGTCTGCAAACTTGGTAAGAGTAAGACACTTTCCTTTTCTTCTCATGGTAGTCGTGCTACAAAATGCTTTAATATTGTGCATAGTGATGTATGGGGCATTTCTCCTGTCATTTCTCATGCTCGATATAAATATTTTGTGACATTCATAGATGATTTCAGTCGTTATACTTGGGTCTATTTTCTTCGGGCTAAATTTGAGGTCCTGTCTATTTTTAAGACCTTTGTAGCATATATTGAAAATCAATTTTCTACAGGTATTAAGATTTTGAGGTCTGATTCTGGTGGAGAATACATGTCCCACGAATTTCATGATTTCTTACACCACAAAGGAATTGTCTCTCAGCGCTCTTGTCCTTATACTCCTCAGCAAAATGAGGTGGCGGAACGAAAGAACCGACATCTCTTGGACGTTGTTCGCACCTTATTGCTTGAGTCATCCGTTCCATCTAAATTTTGGGTTGAAGCATTATCTACTGTAGTTTACTTAATTAATAGACTGCCCTCTCAGGTCTTGAATTTTGATTCTCCTTACTATCTTTTGTATCATCAGCATCCTAGCTATCTTAATCTGCATACTTTTGGATGTGTTTGTTTTGTTCATTTACCTTCTCATGAACGTCACAAACTCTCTGCTCAGTCTGTTAAATGTGCATTTATGGGTTATAGTATTTCACACAAGGGTTATGTTTGCTATGATTCTTGTTCTAACAAATTTCGTATATCTCGTAATGTTGTTTTCTTTGAGAATCAATGTTTCTTTTCTACACATGTTGAGTCATTGCTTGAAATTAGTATTCTACCGTGTTTTGATGAATTGACTCCTCTCCCTGAACGGTTTAAATCTGGAATTGTGTATACTCGACGTTTACCAACTTTGCCCCCTCCCGAGACTGACCCTTCATCCGACCCTGTTCTGACAACTTCTCCGGAGATTGATTTATCATCCGAGACAGGTCCGATCAGTTCTCCCACGCCTCCTGAGCCTGGTCCTCGACGATCTGCCCGAGTATCACATCCTCCTGATCGGTATGGTTTTTCTCACACTTCTTTTAATGCTACTTTGTCTTCTATTTCCATCCCTACATGTTTTTCCGAGGCCGTTAAACATGAATGTTGGCGAAAAGCAATGGATGAGGAACTTCAGGCTCTCCAGGACAATCAGACATGGGAGGTGGTTCCTTGCCCTTCTAATGTTAAAGCCATCGGTTGTAAATGGGTTTACTCGATTAAGCTCCACTCTAATGGGACTCTAGATCGGTATAAGGCACGATTAGTTGCTCTTGGGAACAGACAAGAATATGGGGTGGACTATGAGGAGACATTTGCTCCGGTAGCGAAGTTGACCACAGTGTGTACGGTTATTTCTATTGCCGCCTCCCAAGGCTGGCCGCTTCACCAAATGACGTCAAAAATGTTTTTCTTCATGGTGATCTCAAAGAGGATATTTACATGACTCCTCCTCCGGGTTTGTTTTCTTCTCCATCTGCAGCTGTGTGTAAGTTAAAGCGGTCTCTATATGGCTTAAAACAAGCTCCCCGGGCATGGTTTGAAAAATTCAGGTCTACGCTGCTTCGCTTCTCTTTGTCCAAAGCCAATATGACTCCTCTTTGTTTCTTTGCAAGACTCCGATTGGTCTCGTTCTTTTACTTGTGTATGTGGATGATATTGTCATTACTGGCACTGACTCCAGTTTGATTGGCCATCTCAAGCAGAATCTTCAGGCTTCTTTTCATATGAAAAACCTTGGTCCTCTTACGTATTTTTTGGGGTTGGAGGTGCTTACCGATTTTTCAGGTATATTCTTGAATCAACACAAATATACCCAGGACTTGATTCGCCTGGCTGGTCTTCAGGATTCTTCTTCGGTGGATACTCCTATGGAGGTTAATGTGAAATATCGCAATGAGGAGGGTGATCTTCTTTCTGATCCTACTGTGTTTCGACAGTTGGTAGGCAGCTTGAACTATTTGACTATTACTCGGCCTGATATTTCCTTTGCTGTCCAGCAGGTTAGCCAATTTATGCAAACTCCACGCCATCTTCATTTAGCTGCGGTTCGCCGTATCATTCGCTATCTTCAGGGGTCACCTAGCCGTGGGTTGTTCTTTCCAACCGGCTCTCCTCTTCGCCTTGTTGCTTATAGTGATGCGGATTGGGCCGGATGTCCTGATACTCGGCGGTCTGTCACGGGTTGGTGTATGTTTCTTGGTGATTCTTTGATTTCTTGGAAGAGTAAGAAACAAGCTCGCGTTTCTAAATCATCTACTGAATCCGAATACCGGGCAATGTCTACTGCTTGTTCTGAGATTGTTTGGCTTCGTGGGCTTCTGGCTGAGCTTGGTTTTTCTCAATCTGATTCTACTCCTCTCCATGCAGATAATACTAGTGTCATTCAAATAGCTGTTAATCCTGTTTACCATGAACGTACGAAGCATATTGAGGTAGACTGTCATTCTATTCGGGAAGCCTTGGACACTCGTGTTATATCTCTTCCTCATGTTTCCACTGATTTCCAGATAGCTGACGTATTCACGAAGGCTATGACACGACAGCGTCATCAGTTCCTTGTGGGCAAATTGATGCTTCTTGATCGACCAGCATCAATTTGAGGGGGACGTCAGTCAGATACGATATATATATTTAGCCATAATTAGTCTTTCTAGTTATGGTATATTTTTGTATTATAGCTATAGTATCTTGTAATTAATATGTAGATTTTAGTTGCCTTATTTGTTCTCCTAGATTGCTGTAATCGCTGAGATACTGCCTGTAATTAGCTAGACAATTCCTATATAATATGAGAAACCCTCACATTGAGGGGTATTCAGTACAATTGACATATGGCCCTAACAGAGTAAACTCTAGGCGTTTTCTTTGGGAGGAGTTGGCAGGGGTCATGAGCTGTTGGGACGTGCCGTGGTGTATTGGTGGGGACTTTAATGTCACTCTCTATCCTAGTGAAAGGTCGAGGGGAGCTCACTCACGGTCGGCAATGAGGGACTTTGGTGAGTTCATCTCGGAGCAGGGTCTCATGGACCTTCCCTTAGTGGGGGGGATCTCTACTTGGTCAAACAACATTTCTTGGTCTAGGCTTGACCGCTTTCTTGTCTCCCCGGATTGGGAAGCCCGCCATCATGACTTGCATCAAAAGAGGTTGCTTCGGGTTTGTTCCGATCATGCTCCTATTTTTCTGGACTGCAATTCTTATTCGGGAGGCAAAAGGCCTTTCAAATTTGAGAATATGTGGCTCAAAGTGGAGGGTTTTGTGGATAAAGTGCGCAGCTGGTGGGACTCGTATCATTTTCAGGGTACTCTGAGTTTCATTCTTTCTAAGAAGATGCAAGCTTTAAAGTGGGATATTAGAAGATAGAATGACCAAGATTTTGGCAATGTGGGGGTTTATATTAAGACTCATATGAAAGATCTTAAAGCTTTGGATAGGGTGGAGGAAGAGAGAGGTCTAACCACAAAAGAGGTTGAGAGGAAAAGGGTGCTCACAAGCAAGCTAGAACTCTCCCTCCTTCAAGAAGAAATCAGTTGGAGGCAAAAATTTAGGATCTGTTGGTTGAAAGAGGGCGACAAGTGTTCTTCCATCGGATAGCTAATGCCAACCGAAGACAGAATTATATTGAGTCTTTGAACATTAATGGCACTACTACTTCTGATCAAGAGGCTATTAGAAATCATATCACTCGCTTTTATGAGACGCTCTTCACGGAGACTTAGTTGGAGACCGAGGTTGGATAATCTTCATTTCGACATGTTGGAGGTGAATGAGTCTTCTAGTCTGGAAGCCCCTTTCGAGGAAAGGGAGGTGTGGGAGGTGATTAAAAAAATGGATAGGGACAAGGCTCTAGGTCCGGATGGCTTTTCTATGGCTTTCTTCCAGGATTGCTGGGAGGTGATCAAAAAGAACACCATGGCTGTTTTTGCGGAGTTCTATGATCGAGGTAAATTCGAAAAAAGCCTCAATGCTATGTTTATTGCCCTTATTCCCCAAGTCGCATGGGGCTTCCAATCTGAAGGATTTCCGCCCCATTAGCCTTGTGGGGGGGGGGGGACTTCTAAGATTATTGCGAAGGTTTTAGCCAATAGAATGAGGGGAGTCATGAATCGGGTCATCTCCAATCCGCAGAACGCCTTTGTCAAAGGTAGACACATTTTGGGTTCGGTGCTTATTGCCAATGAGTGTTTGGATAGCCGTTTCAGATATGGGGATCCCGGCCTCTTATGCAAGTTGGATATGAAGAAGGCTTATGATCACATGAACTGGAAGTTTTTGCTCTACTTATTAAGAAGGTGCGGTTTTGGTGAGAAATGGTGCTCATGGATTGAACATTGTATCTCGTTGGTGCGGTTCTCGGTGTTGATCAATGGCTCTCCTTCCAGTTTCTTTGAGAGTTTGCGGGGGGTAAGACAAGGTGACCCCCTTTCGCTTTTCTTGTTCATTATAGTCATGGAGGCGTTCAGTAGGATGATTGATGCTTCTATTAGTAGGGGTTTCTTTAATGGCTTCTATGTGGGTGCTAGAGAGCCTGAGCGGGTAACTATTTCTCATCTTCTTTTTGCTGATGATACACTGGTTTTTTGTGGGGCTGCTCCTGATCAAGTTAGATTTATTAAAGCCCTCATTATTGGCTTCGAGGTGGTCTCAGGATTAAAAGTAAATTGAGCTAAATCTATTTTGGTCCCAGTCGGTGGTTTGGTGGAGTCGGGTGAGTTGGCTGGTATTCTGGGTTGTGGCACTAGCTCTCTACCTGTGAAGTATCTGGGTCTTCCGCTAGGGGCTTCGTTCAAGCTGTTGGCTATTTGGGATGATATGTTGGAGAAAATTGCTAGAAGGTTGGCCCCTTGGAAGCGCTCATATTTGTCCACTGGAGCGAGGCTCACGCTCATAAAAAGTACCTTATCCAATCTTCCCACTTATTTTTTGTCCCTCTTCCCCATTCCTGTTTCCGTGGCGAATCTCATTGAGAAGATTCAAAGGGACTTCTTATGGGGGGGGTGTTCAAGGAAGAGCCTAAGTTCCATTTGGTCAGTTGGAATGAGGTTTGTTCTCCGATTGCTGAGGGTGGTCTAGGGATTTGGAGCTTGCGTCTTTTTAATCAAGCTCTGTTGCGAGGAAGAAGCTTGGTGGAGAAATATTTTGGTGGCAAAGTATGGGGTGCATTGGGGTGGTTGGCGTTCTAAAGTCCCTCGTGGATCGCATGGGGTGGGGTTATGGAAACACATTTGTAGGGGTTGGAGGTCGTTTCAGTTCCATTTCAGATTGGATCCTGGTTCGGGTGGGAAAGTCAAATTTTGGGAGGATTTATGGTGTGGCGAGATGCCCCTCAAGGATGCTTTTCCATGCCTTTTTAACATTGCTAGCAATAAGGATGCTTCCATTGCGGATATTCGGGAGTGCATAAATGGGATGGTTCACTAGAATGTTACTTTTACTCGCAGAATTCATGATTGGGAGAGATGGTTTTAGCCTCTTTCTTCTCGTTCTTGTATTCATTATCTATTCGTGGGGTAGGGGAGGACTAGATGTGGTGGATCCCTTCGAGAAAACGGAAGTTTGAGGTTCGCTCTTTTTATAGGATGCTTGCCTCCAAAGATTCCAATCACTTCCCTTGTAAAAGTATTTGGCGCACCAAGGCTCCTTCGAGAGTGGCGTTTTTTGTGTGGTCGGCCGCCCTTGGGAAATCACTCACTCTGGATAATGTTCGGAAAAAAGGTATTGTTGTGAATCGGATGGGGAGTCTGTGGATCATCTCTTTCTTCATTGTGGGGTTGCGCGCAAGTTGTGGGATGTTATTTTCTCCCACTTCAATTTATGCTGGGTTATGCCTAGAAGTGTTAAGGAGATGTTTGCTAGTTGGTGGTTGGGCGGTAGAACTCGTAGTGTCGTGGTTTGGAAGATGGTTCTCCTGTGTCTTTTATGGTGCCTTTGGAAGGAAAGGAATGCGACATGCTTCGAGGATTTGTCGAGGAACCTTGAGGACCTTGTTCATTTCTTTTTGTACACGCTCTTCACATGGACTGCAGACTGGCTTGCTCCTTTAGTGATTAATTTTCTTAATTTTCTCTTTATGTTCTCTTCTTCTTTCTCCCCCACTTAGCTGCTCTCTTGTATACTCCCTGTGTACTTGGGTTCCGCCTCTCTGCACTCTTTAATGCATTATTACTTATAAAAAAAAAAAAGGAATGCCATGAGGAAAAGAATAAAGAAAATGATAAAAAGAAAGAAGACATGTATGCGGTTAGGAGAGATGTGATTGCCACATGTTACACGAGTAGCATGGCTCTAGATAGAATTGAACCAAGTTGATGGGATAGAGTTGAATACACAAATTGTGCAACTCACACAATAGTGCCCTATATTTACTAAAACTACCGAAAAAAGGAAAAAACTAGCAAAATATAATCATGACCAAGTAGAAGTTAGAATATGGTTTTTATTGGCTTCCATTATTTGAAATCAATCACTAGTGAGGTAATTAGTTTTGGTAAGCAATAGATGCATTTGTTTCCCATGGTTACTTTTTTGTTACTTTTTATTTTTTTCTGACCATATTTGTATGTTTGGGTGTTGATGCTTGTATTTCGTCAAGTGGGATTCCTTAATCTAAAATTAGATAGCCAAAGTGACTACAGCTCCACTACTTGTGGCATCATGAAGGAGGCTCGCCAACAGGTACTATATATTATCTTTAGCAGCCTATTGTGTCTGGTCATGATGTTTTGTCTCAGAATCCAGCTTTATCATAAAATTTCTTAAAAGGGTTAAATTCATTTTACTCCCTGAAGTTTCAGGGGTTTTTCAATTCGAATCCCAATGTTTAAAAATTGGCAATGTACTCCCTAATGTTTCAAAAATTTTCAACTCAGACCCTCCGTTACTAATTTTCGTCTAATTGGATGGAAATCATCCTATGTGCGTCTCACGTGGGATTTTGATGCCCTCTATTCCAATTTTGCCTTCATTAAAACCTATGAAATTGCGTAATTATTCTCAATTTCATAGGTTTTAATGAGAGTAATTACATAATTTTATAGGTTTTAATGAGGGCAAAATTGGAATAGAAGGCATCAAAATCCCATGTAAGACGCATGTGGGATGATTTCCATCCAATTAGACGGAAATTAGTAACGGAGGGTTTGAGTTGTAAATTTTTGAAACATTAGGGAGTTACATTGCTAATTTTTAAGCCTTGGGATTTGAATTGAAAAACCCTTGAAACTTCAGGGGGGTAAAGTGAATTTTTCCCTTCTTAAAATATTTCATAAAGTTCATTGTCAAAGTTAGCCGTAGACATTAATGGATAGTTTGTGTATAAGATTCATTTTCAGAGTTATGTAAAGAATTTTTTTTTTTTTGATGAATAATTCATTTCATTGGTGAGCACAGAGGGACGCGACCCTAATACACATGATGTATACAAAGAAAGTCCCCCTTAAATGCTAAACGAAGAACAAGAATCCACAAATTTAGAAAACTTAGAAAATTGAGAGATATTATACGCCACAATCCAACTAAAATGTGATTTGACTAGGATATTCTTGAGCTCTCCCCTTGTCTTCTTACATTCTTCAAAACATCTAGCATTCTACTTTCTCATATACTCGACATTAAGCACAACACGGCTATCCTCCACACATCTAGAATTGAGCATCTACCCACTTGACCTTGCTAACAATCTAACACCTATACCACCCTTGTAGGCATAACCTAATGGACTCCGAATAGGGTACAAATCGCACTCCATGATGCTCTTGCCACTTCGCAATGGAGTAAAAGATGATTAATAGATTCTCTGCTCCTCCTACACATGCAACGCCATTTCACCACTATGACTCCTCTCTTTCTTAGAGTTAACTGAAGAAATTGATGGATAATTTGTATATAGAAGTCATGTTTCAATTTTCCTAGATAGTGCTCATGACTATTTATTTCCGTGTTTCATGAGTTCTTGAATGGCCTGTTGTGAGTTCATACAGGTCCTTGATTATTTTAATGCTTCCCCAAAGGACTACAAGTGCATATTCACTTCTGGGGCAACTGCAGCATTAAAGCTGGTTGGGGAGGCCTTTCCATGGAGCCACCAGAGCAGTTTTATGTACACGATGGAGAATCACAATAGTGTACTCGGGATCAGAGAGTATCCTATAGTAGCTTGCCTTGTTCACCATATAGTTGGATAGGGTTAGGCACATTTTCTTTCATGCTTTTGAGTATTTTCTATGTATTTTTACTTCAACTCTTAGTTAATTAATTCATTGTTGAATCTTCCTAAATCTGCTCATATCTTCCATGTTAATGCTGGCCATCTCATTGATGTGGGCTCTCTCTTACTAAAATCATAACAGTAGTGACACCTCGTTGATCTTAGTAATTAGTATCTGTGCATTTTCTTGTTTGATAAGCTTGATCAATATTACTAAATTGGAACATTGTTACTACTCTGGGCCTCCAGCAATTAGGTGTTGCCTCTGATTTTGATTAGCTGTTCATATCTATGTGAGTTGCCCCCTGTTGGTAGGAAGATACGAAGACAGTTTCAAAACTACAGAGTCTTTTTTTTTTTTTGATAAGTAAAAGTCATTGTATAAAAAGCGCAAGGGGCGCAACCCATGTACACAGGAAGTATACAAAAGAGCCCACTACACGAGCTTTAAACTGAAAAGGACGCACATAAATCTATAAATTCCGTAAGCGTTGAAGCTTGCGAAGAAGACCCCAATATCCTCCAAGAGAAGAGAATTTGTAGGACCCTTTGCTTCAATTCTGTATTGCCCATTTCATGATCCTCAAAGCTCCGCGCATTCCTTTCTCTCCATAAGGACCACATTACACACAAAGGAGCCATCCTCCAAATGTGCACGGCTGATCGCTTTCCCCTTTGCCCTCTCCAACTTCCCAAACATTCCTTCAAACTCCTCGGCATCACCCACGTTATACCAAATAGCTGGAGTATCATATTCCATACCTCTACAGCAACTTCACAATGCACTAAAAGGTGATCAATAGATTCGCCACTCTTCTTGCACATACAACACCATTCTGTCACAATGATGTTCTTTTTTCGTAGGTTGTCCAATGTTAAAATTTTCCCCACAACCGCTGTCCAAACGAAAAAAGCCACCCTCGGAGGAGCTTTACTCTTCCAAATAAGCTTCCACGGACCATCCACCGGGGCTGGATTTAACTTCACCTTGTAGAAAGACTTCACCTCAAAAATTTTCCTCTTCGAGGGAAACCAACAAATTTTATCTACCCCACCTTGCCTTACCTGTTGTGAATACAGCAATTCGAAGAAACTTGAAACCTCCTCCAATTCCCAATCATGAACAGGTCGAGTAAATCTTACATTCCAATATATAGCTCCATTTACCCTCTCCATATTCTCCTCTACCCATACCTCCTTACCACATGCAATATTGAACAAGGCGGGAAACAAATTCTGCAGAGGTGCCTCCCCACACCACACATCCTGCCAAAACAACACACGAGACCCGGTTCCCACCTCGAATCGTACATGTTGCTTAAACTCATCCCACCCCCTTCGGATACTTTTCCACAATCCCACCCCATGTGACCCTCCTACCTCCTTGGTACACCAATCACCCCTCATCACCTCATATTTTGTCTCCACTAATTTCCTCCACCATGTATCTCTTTCATGTGCAAATCTCTACAGCCATTTACCCAATAAAGCTTGATTGAATTGTATCAAATTCTTTACCCCTAATCCCCCCGCCTCCATAGGCATGCAAATGTTGGACCAACGGACCAAATGGAATTTGAACTCATCTCCGACACCTCCCCATAGAAAGTCTCTTTGTATTTTTTCGATCCGTTTCGCCACACTCACTGGAATTTGAAACAACGATAAATAGTATGTGGGTATACTAGATAGCGTACTCTTGATCAACGTTAATCTCCCCCCCTTGGATAGATACATTCACTTCCACCCCGCCAATTTCATCTCCAACTTCTCTATGACCTTATTCCATATAGAGGGGTCCTTATTATGAGCCCCCAAAGGCAGCCCCAAATATATAAATGGTATTGAATCCACACCACATCCAAGTATACTTGCCAATCCTTCTACATCTTCCACCATCCCTATAGGAGCAATCACAGACTTTGCTAAATTTATTTTCAACCCCGCAACCGCTTCAAAGCACAACAACAAACAGCTCAAATTCCGAAGTTGTTCCACCTTTGGCTCACAAAAGATAATAGTATCATCAGCAAAAAGTAAATGCGACACTTCCATTACCTCATCAAACCGCGAACCCACCGAGAAACCAGCCATAAGCTCTCTCTCCACCATTGCCTTCATCATCCTACTAAAAGCCTCCATCACCAACACAAATAAAAGAGGGGACAAAGGATCCCCTTGTCTCACTCCCCGAGAACTACCAAAAAAATCTGCCGGTGTTCCATTAATGAGCACTGAAAATCGTACAGTAGAGACACAATGGTGAATCCATGCTCTCCACCTTTCCCCGAACCCACATCTCTCCAACATGTATAATAGAAAATCCCAGTTGACATGATCATAAGCCTTCTCCAAATCCAATTTGCAAATAAGACCCGGCTCCCCCGATCGAATCCGACTATCCACACATTCGTTCGCCATTAAAACAGAATCTAAAATTTGCCTGCCTGGTATAAAAGCATTTTGGGTTTGTGATACAAGCTTCCCCATTACGGAGTTCATCCGACTAACCAACACCTTTGAGATTATTTTATACACTCCGCTTACCAGGCTAATAGGTCGAAAATCCTTTATGTCCACCGCCCCAGCTTTCTTTGGGATAAGTGCCACAAAAGTAGCATTAATGCTCTTCTCGAATTTACCACTATCATGGAATTCCTTGAAAACTGCCATCAAATCCTCCTTAAGGACCTTCCAACATTTCTGATAGAACGCCATAGTAAAACCATCCGGTCCAGGTGCCTTATCACCCTACAAATTCCTCACCACCACCCAAATCTCCTCTTCCTCAAAATCTCTCTCCAGCCACATTCTCTCCCCTTCCTCAATAGAGTTAATATGTTCCATCAGAGGATCTAATAATGAGGTTGGTCTCGCCTGACACTGCTCAGAATATAACGCTTTATAAAAATGTACAATGTGCTCCTGTATAGCTACCAGATCCTCGGTCCTTCTCCCACCCACCATCATTGCCGCAACCATGTTATTTCTCTTGTGTGAGTTTGCCAACCTATGAAAGAACTTCGTATTCCGATCGCCCTCTTTTAGCCACAATGCTCTAGATTTCTGCCTCCAACTCATTTCTTCGTGTAAGAGTGTCTTCTCTAACTTTTGAGAGCATTCATCTCGCCGAATCGTCTCCTCGTCCGTTAATTCTCTACTTTCTATTATTCTGTCCAGCCCACCCAAAGCCTCCTCCAACTCCTTTTTACGTTTGCCTATGTCGCCGAAAATCTCCACATTCCATTTTTTGAGGTCCCCTTTCAAAGCTTTCAACTTACGGGCCAGCACATAACTAGGATTACCTTCGAAGGAATAGGAATTCCACCAATTCTTTACCTGCTCCACGAACCCCTCCGCTTGTAACCACATGTTTTCGAACCTGAATGGTATCCGACCCCTTCTTCCAGCTCCACACTCCAATATCACTGGAAAGTGGTCTGATAATACTCTAGGCAATCTTTTTTGGCATACATCTGGATAGTGTTCCTCCCATTCTGTAGAGATCAAAAATCTATCAAGTCTGGACCCTGCACGCCTATTAGACCATGTGATCCGCCCTCCTACCATTGGAAGGTTGATAAGCCCATGCTCGAAGATGAAATCAACGAAATCGGTCATTGTTTGTGTTTGTCTTGTAGCCCGTAATCTTTCTCCAGGATTGCACACGATATTAAAGTCCCCTCCCACACACCAAGGTCGATCCCACACATTCATTACACCTCCCAGTTCATCCCAAAAATTGCTTCGGATACTAGCATCAGTTGGTCCATACACACCCGCAAAAGCCCATTCAAAATTTTCCGTAACACTTCTGAAGACACAGGCTACTACAAAATGCCCTACACATTCCTCAACTTTCTCCACCACTCGTCTATCCCACATTAACAAAATACCTCCAGATGCACCCATAGCTCTCAAGTACAACCACCCAACATGATTACACCCCCACACACTCCGAATCACCTCCATATTGATAACCTCCATTTTTGTCTCCTGTAGACACACAATATCCGCTTTCCACTCTCTTAGTCTCCGCCTAATTTTTGCTCTTTTCTCCGGCTCATTCATACCTTGCACATTCTATGAAATTATTTTTGGCTTCATTGACAAGATTTTCCAGCCCTCCCGTTGCCATTCTCGTTTCGCGATCCTTTCACATCATAGTTCACTGTGCTTTCCAGTCGCTTTAATTCCCGACTAACTCGATTCCCCACTTTAGCAATCCCCGGGTGTCCACTGCCCCTTCGCCCATTTGCTCGATTGTTCTCGATGACAGTAAACATTGCCAGCAACTCCTCCTCATGCCCATCGCACTTGAGGCCCAATTCTTGGCAAAATTCTAACACCCGTTCTAGGACCCAATCCGGGGTAGACTCTTGTAGCAGGAACCCAGGATTTATGTTACTCTATCTAGATGAAGCAGAATGGAAAATTTGTGGCATCGGTTACTACTTCTAAGTTAAATTGTTTATGTTACTTCTTACTAGGGCCAAGTGAGCAAAGCCACTCATGAGTAGGTAGAAGCTTGCTTAGTAAGGCTTCGTGTATTTTTGATTATTTGATAAATAAACAAGCTCAAGCTTGATTTATAGGCTTATTTAATGAAAAGCAGGCTTGAGCAAGGAAAAGCTCGGCTTGACTGGGCTTTTTTTTTTTTTTTTTAATAAGTAATTAAATCTCAATAGAAAGTACAAAGAACTGCAACCTGTACATACATGAAGTATACAGGAGAGATGGTTGAAAGGGAGTTCTTTTGTCTTGAGATGTTTCATTTCTTGAAGTGGCTTTTTTGTGCATTCATGGGAAGGAGACAATTGTTTTTTTTTTTTATAAGTAATAATGCATTAAAGAGCGTAGAGGGGAGACAATTGTTTTGATTGTGAGTAATTGCTAAACTATATTATGTATGTATGTATTGTGAATAGGCAACACATGTATACACGTATATGTATCAAATACATATTTTATGTATGTATACATCTATGCATCTAGGTATGGTGTCTTCAAGTGAAGGGCAGTCTACAATCACAATTTTAACAACTCAGGAAATCCAAAACAGAAGGGAAATCTTTATGGACTGCTATTATTTTATATTCCAGAAGTTTAGGTGGTGCAGGATAATATACTTGTAGAATATATGAATAGAATACAAAAGGTGTTGTGGCATGTTAAACATCCTGTTAACACTCATGAAGTTCATTTAATGAACTGGAGTGCACAGTTTTATACGACAACTTGCTTGAGTCACTTCTGAAACGATAGAGCATGGTATGCTAAAATATGTGTATGACCTTGGATATGGTGCTAATCTGGTCTTTCTGCTCAGTGGTTGCCTTTTTTATTATCTTTAGTTTCAAGTAAAACCTTGGTTCTGTCCCGTTTAGATGAATTTTTTAATAAATGTGACAGTTTCTGAATGATTTCACGCAATCGCCCGGCCCCCCTCCCCACCCCTTCTATAATTCCATAGCTGCCAATCCTTATTAAAATTTAGATATGCTCTTGGTCAAGGAGCTGCAGCCTTTGCAATAGATATTGAAGAGACTCTGCATCATGTAGCATCAAGAAGCACTGTAGTGCCTGTCAGGGTATCCCAGCACCAAATACAAAGGAGAAGTGAAGCAAGATTCCTTGAGAAGGAGCCAACAGGTAACTTGGAGCCAACAGATTTTTGCCCCTACTACCTATGTGTGGCTTCTCTTGTATACTTCTTGTGTAAATGGGGGCGCCTTACACTTTTAATAATATCTCGATTAATTATCAAAAATCTAGTGTTCCATCTCTAGTTTTACAGGCAATGGTTTATGAGCCAATGACAGACTTTTTTACATGGTTGTAGTGATTCTTATGGTCTTAAATGGTTTGTGAATTATGGATATAATGATGATAGTTCTTCTTAGGGTCTTTTGAGATATCCAAACCATAATGGGCTCTTGTGGCATAAGTTCCTCTTATGGCATGAGTTTGGAACTTAGGTGACTCGTATAAACATGGCTACTGTAATGACATCTATTGTTGCAGTAGGTGAAGTATTAGATGAGCTAAGTTTGTGCCCTTCAAACTTCCAATTTTTTTATCTCAAAATATCATTTAGGGAATTAATTTCTTATTCTTCTTTCTCTCTCTCTCTCTCTCTCACACACACGTGCACATATTTTTTGTCTTTGTCATTTCCTGGTAGTTGCTTAGTCTATCTCTTGTGAGAGTTCTTTGAGAAAGTTTACTTGCTTTCCAGAAATGATGGTTTTGTTCTTTTCCCATCAGAAAATTTAGTTTTGGAAACTTTTTTTTTTTTTCCTTTTCTTTGCTTAATATCTGCCCTATTGAGATCCTGTTAACTTACTTCATTTCCCATCTGCATGGAACTATTATTCAACTATTCCTTGACAGGGGAGGAGATGTACTTGAACCTTAGCTTCTCCTCTTAGATGGCAAATATCTGCCCCCTTTTGATAAAATAATTTGCAACTGTTCTTGTGCTTAATTCCTAGTTTATTTTATTGTTGTTTTGGTTTTGTTTTGAGCCTTGTTTATTTGTTAGGAAGTCTTGTACCATGATTTGAGTTTTTTGATTTTTAGTTGAAAGTTGTTATTTGTAGGTGTGAATCATAGAAGGCTCGAGTGAGACTATAACATATCCCTATTCTTTATTCTCGTTCTTGATCTTAGACTCCTGCCCTGCTCGAGTTTTCATGCCATGATTGACCTATCTTTAACTTAAATCTCATCCTGAAAACCTTACCCTCTGTTACAGATTGTAAAGTTACATTTATTAACTTACTAGGGTATTATATTATATTTTAGTTAGCGGGATAAACAAACTACTATAATGAGTAATGTTACTCTTCACACCCATTTTACACCGGTTGACGTGGTGTGTTTTAAGTGGCTTTTCATGTCGGCCACTTAAAAAAGAAGAAGAAGAAAGCTGCTTAAAACACACCACGTTAGTGGGTGTGAAATAGGTGTAATAAATGTGTGTGAAGAGTAGCATTGCTCTGCTATATACCTGAAATTGATGGACACATTCATATATTTGAGACTCTCACTTTAGCTTTATGATGTATTTTATGTAATGCAGGTGACACATATAACTTATTTGCCTTTCCCTCAGAGTGCAATTTCTCAGGCTTGAGATTTAGCCTTGACTTAGTGAAGATTATTAAGGAAGATTCAGAAAGAATCTTGGAAGGCTCTCCGATTTGCAAGTATATAACTCATACCATGTTATGCATTCCTATTTTAACTTTGTCCACTTTCTATTATTGCCGTACTAGTTTCGTTTGTATAAAATAACACATGTTGTAGTTGTTGTAAATAGCAATTTTTAATTATGATGTCCCTAATAAGATAACTTGTGTTTGAGCAAAATGATCTAACATGGGTGTAGCTTTTGATGGATGGAGTTAACGCCGGTCAGTATGTGATTTGTAAGTATGTTATTTGATGTACCCGGCACAAAAATCTCTGGAAAACAAGATAAAAAATGAAAACAGTTATAATAATCACGTGTATTGTGTGTTGTGTCCATGTTCTAGAAGGTATGTGATCTGTCCTAGTTTAGAATATTGGACAAAGCTTCTAAAAATTGAAATGAATGAATGACAGATGGGGATGGTAATTAAGCCCTCGCATGTGTAAGCGGAGAGAAGAATCTATAGATCATCTTCTTCACTGCGAAGAGGCACAAGACTTATGGAGTGCGATCTTTACTCTTTTTGACGTCACACGGGTTATGCCTGAAAGGGTGTCAGATCTGTTAGCTTGTTGGAGAGGTTGGGTGGGTAATCGTTTAGTTATGGATGTGTGGAGAATAGCCTTGTTGTGCTTAATGTGGATCATATGGAGAGAGCGGAATGCAAGATGTTATGAAGACCATGAAAAGTTGCAGGACGAGCTCAAAAACATTTTGGTCAAATCCCTTTTCAATTGGTTGGGGGCTTCCAATTTTTCTACTGTCTCAATTTGTGGAATTTTGTTCTTCTTTTCACCTTTATTGGGGCCTTACTTTGTATGCATCATGTGTACTAGGATTGTGACCCTCTGCTTCTGAAATGATTTATTTATCAAAAAAGAAAAATTAATTAAGTCCTCTTTCGTAAAAAACCTTACATAATATCCATACCAAATTTGTTTTCTAAAATATGGTCTACGTTCAATGTGGGATCTAATCTGCACCCTCATGGGCTATTTCAGTTGCTAATAGTCTTATTTTTATATTTCTTGGCATCAGAAAGTTGCTCTTCTTTTATGTTTTGGGTCTTGAGTAGTTTTCTACTTGGTTTAGTAGTTCTTTCTCTTTTTGTTTAGTAATCCTAGTCTTTGAAGGAAAAGTATTATGAATATAGTACATAAAGGTTTTTATATAATCTATCGAATCCGCAGATAGATAGGGTTCAATATCTTAAGATTTTCTTAAAAATCTTTGAGAGTGTAACTTCCTTCTCCTTTCTAGGTGCAATTGCTTAGGAGACCTTGGTGTATTTCTCTTGGGTTTATATTTTTTTACTCCCCCCCCAATCAATCTAACGTTTTTCTATTGTTAAGAGTTTCTTAGGGTTAAAAGAGTTTGTTGGTGACAAGAATTTGTTATAGGGTTATTTTATATGTGTGTGTGTCTCTTGCGAGCGGCGGTTTGGACACGTTGATTGTGCGCCTTATCGGCGATGGTATTGGGGTTGCCGATGTTGGCTCCAGGTTTGGCAGCAGCGCGTTTTTTCTTTTTCCTCCCAGTACGCGGGAGCCTAATCACGCCGAAGTTGGGTCTGCGGGTTTGGGTTCGGTTTTGGGTTCTGCATCGGAGGCAGTTTTCTTGTCAAAGACAGCTTAGGTCAGGCAGATTACTCCCGTGAGTACTCCTGTTTCTCGTGTGAGTACAAAGTTTGATCGTATCCCTGCATCAGAAAAAGGGTTGCTTCATCGGGGGTTTTTAGGTTCTAGTAATGCTTCTCCTTCTTTGCCTGCGATGAAGGAGGCTTCATTGTCAATTAAAGGTGTTAAGATTGTCATCGAAGAATCACAGGTTTGTTCTTCTTCGAAGAAGCATGTGGCTGAACTGGGTTTGAGACTCAGTGAACCTTTTCCGTGCATGTCGGAGGGTGGTGCTCCAATTTACTCCTCTAGATCCAAATCTCAAATAGGGTATACCCGGAGAGTGAAGGAGAAGATTGCTTAGCAGCTGCATAAGAACAAGGAATTGTTTGCTGAGGTTGTGGCGGAAACTGCGGAGAAGGGGGTGGAGAACTATTCGGAGGTGGTACAAGATGCAGTGAAATTCGCCTCCATTATGGGTTTGTCTTGTGGTGAAGGAGGTGATGAGAAAAGTCTTTTGAATCTTTTTTCGAATATTGAAGAGGAGCGGGAGTCCTATACCCCAAAGGTAAAAGGGAAGAAGGAACTCAAGAATTTAGAATGCTTCATCAATTATGAGGCTAGAGGGAGACTTTCTCCAGAGAGGTGCCAGCACCGGCGGGGTTGTGTTGGGACAAAAAACGCACTTTCCTTTTCTCCAGAGGTGCATTAGGGGCTTTGGGTTTTTAGGGCTGGTGTTGGGCTAGTGTGGGCGTTAGTCTTTGAGTCTTTTTCTTTGGTTTTACCGTTTGACTCTGGCTACTTGTTGGGTTTTTGGGTTGGGTCTTCTTGGGTTTTGCCTTTGGGTTTTAAGTTGGGTTACCTATGTATACTTTTTGTGTACTTAGAGGCCCATTGCGCTTTTTTCTTTATATATACAATATTACTTATAAAAAAAAAAAAGTTTGTGTGTATTATGAGGTAAGAGAGGTTACATAGAAACACATAGCCTCTTCTTGTTCTACTTTTCTTCCCATGCAACCATACAACATGGTATTAGAGCATAGGGTTTGATTACATCCCACACCCTTTCACTACTTTCGCTCTCGTTTGCCTTTTCTTCCTTCTAGTTTTTTTTTTTTCCTCCTTTTTATTTATTTATTTAATTTTATTTTTTCTACTGATTGAAGTATTGAAAACTTATGAACTTTGGGCTTCATGCTCGTGATTGGGGGTAGATGGCAACGATATCCCCGTCTTCAATGGTTTGTTGTCGTTGTCATCCCCTCTGTGAACTTTGTCTTCATTGGTGGTTTTGGTGTAACTAGTAGAATTGGTATTGCGGTTGCTACACTATGATTTCTACCCTGTATAGAAACAATTAATCAAGGTGTATGGTTGTGTTAGTCAGAGGTCTCTGTGGTGGTTGGTGACATCAACGGTGGCTGGAGAGTGTTGCAGTGGCCATGTACGTCAATGGCAGGTTGGGTTATCTTGCTTCGTGATTGTTGATTAGCTCTGAGGCGGTTGTAGTTAGTGTCCCCGGTGAGTTTTGATCGTGTCCGACAAGGTTTGATTGCCGCCGACAAGTTATTGGAGACGAGGACCCTTCTTTGGGTTCTGGTGTTCGCTATTCCTTATCAATATTAAGAATATCCTTAACTTATAAAAAAAAAAAAAATATTAAGAATATCCTTATTGAGGATAAGAATTACTTTGGTTTAGTTTAATTTTTTTTAAGTGTTCTTCAGCCAGTTCTGGCTGGTTTTTTGTGTTTCTTGACTGGTTCAAGGTTGTTCGTAGTGGTTTCCAGTGATGATTCGGGAGGCATTGCTTGATTGAAATTGTTTTTGTAGCAAAGGTTTCAAACAAAAGATTTGGGAAAACTTAGATATTTTCTTGGGATTGGAGTTGCTAGATCTTAGGCTGGTATGAATTTATTTTAGAAAAAGTATGTACTTGATTTGTTAGAAGAGATGGGTATTTTGGGTGTTTGTCCTGTTGACATTTCAATGGATCCTAATCAGAAATTATTAGGATGAAGGGCAATTATTTGAAGATCCTGATAGGTATTGTTGTCTAGTTGGAAAATTGAATCTTACTATTAACATGCGAGTAATCTCATATGCAGTTAGTGTTGTTAGTCAATTCTTGGAGGCTTCTAGGGTTTCACATTTGGAAGTTGTTACTCGTATTATTCATTATTTGAAAAGAGCTCGTGGTCTTGGGATATTGTATAGACTGAATGGACACTGGGCAGAAGGTTTTACTGATGCAGATTGTGCAGGTTCTCCTTCAGATAGATGATCTACTACATGATATTGTACATTTTTAGGCGAGAAATTGGTCACTTGGAGAAGTAAGAAACAAACAGTTGTGACACATTCAAGTGCCAAAGCAGAATACAGGCAGTGGCTCATGTTACCATAGAGTTGACGTGGTTACTACCATTTTCTCCAAGAGATTGGATGCTCAACTCCTACTCCTATTCCAATGTTTTGTGATAACCTGGTTGCTTTACACATTGCCTAACCAGGTTTTCATGAAACGACCAAGCATATTGAGGTTGGTTGTCATTTTATTCAAAGTAAGATACATAGTGGAGATGTATCTCTACCATTTGTGAAGTCTAGAGATTAGTTAGCTGATATGTTTACAAAATCCTTATGTCGAAAAGAATTTTGAGTTTATTTGTTTCAGCTTGAGGGAGAGTGTTAGAAGAGTTTCTTAGGATTAAAAGAGTATGTTGATGGTAGGAATTTGTTACAGGGGTATTTTGGTCTTTGTATTGCATTTTACAATATATATATATATATATATATATATATATATATATATATATATAATATATATATATTATGAGGTGAGAGAGGTTACCAAGAAAAACAGCCTTTTCTTCCTCTAGTATTTTTCCCATGCGAACCCTACTACAACTATCAAACAGCCATCCATCAAATTCATTCAAGATTCTATCTGTTTTTATAATCTAACCATCCCTAGGTACTTAAACATCAAACCCCATCCTAGAAGTTTTCAAGATCTTATCAGGAAACATAATCTAGTTCTGAATTTCTAGTGCATTGACTTTGCATTGGAGTAAGTTCTGCCTTGATTATTTCACATAGTGGGAGTTCTTATCAGAGTGGATTGACTTGGGAAGAGGGTGAAAAACTTTTTTTTTTGATAAGTAATGATGATATAAAAAGCACAAAGGGGCGCAACCCATATACATGGGAAGTATACACAGAGAGCACCTAGGAGGGAGAGAAATGAAAAAGAAAATCAGAGAAACTAATCACTAAAGGAGCTAGCCAAGCAGCCGTCCAAGAGTAAAGAGTAAAGAGTAAAGAAGAAAAAATGAGTCAATTCCTCTATGGTCCTAGTGGAATTATCAAAACATCTAGCATTTCTTTCATTCCAAATACACCACATAAGACACAGAGGAATCATCTTCCACACAACCGCACTTCGAGAACGCCCTCCCGACCGCTAGCTATCAAACAAGGCCCTCACCCCACAAGGCATGACCCAATGCAACTCAAACCGCTTAAAAATCATGTGCCAAAGAGCACTTGCAAGCTCACAGTGGAGAAGAAGATGATCAACTTACTCTCCGGTCTTCTTGCAAATACAATACCACTCCACTACTACTATGTTCCTCTTGCGCAGTGTATCATGAGTCAGAATTTTGCCTAGGGCCGCAGTCCACCCGAAAAAAGCCACTCGCTGAGGCGCCTTAGTTCGTCAGATGCTCTTCCAAGGGAACTCCTCTTGATTAGATATGGACAAGGCCTTGTAGAACGATTTTACCTCGAACTTGCCCTTCTTGGACGAAGACCGGCAAATACGGTCAACACTGCCTAGGGAAACCTTGCAAGAATACAACCGATCAAAGAAAGGAGAAACCAAATCCACCTCCCAATCTTGAACCGATCGAACAAAAATGACATCCCACTCAACAACCCCGTTCCTCCCGATAAAATTATCCTTCACCCAAGCTTCTTTATGTCTGGCGATATTGAATAAGGACGGGAAGACTTGCTTCAAAGAAATGTCCCCACACCAAATATCATGCCAGAATCGAACTTTCGAGCCCTCCCCCACCTCAAACCGAATACCTTTGGCAAAAAAATTCCACCCTTTACGAATATGCTTCCATAGACCCACACCATGAGAACCCGAGACCTCCTTCGTGCACCACCCACCTTCTTGGTCTTCATACTTAGCTTTGATCAACTTACACCAAAGAGCCCCGTTCTCATTTGCGTATCTCCAAAGCCATTTCCCCAAAAGAGCTTGATTAAACTGGTGCAACTTCCGAATGTCAAGACCTCCGTATCGTAGAGGGCGGCAGACTTGATTCCAACTCACAAGATGCAACTTGGGCTCATCTCCCATTCCACCCCACAAGAAATCTCTTTGGACTTTCTCAATCCTTTTAGCTACACTAACAGGAATCGGAAACAGAGACAAAAAGTAAGTCGGAAGATTAGCCAAAGTGCTCTTAATGAGAGTTAAACGACCTCCTTTAGAAAGATACATTCTCTTCCACCCTGCCATCTGACGCTCCATCTTTTCGATCACTTCATTCCACATAACCGTATCCTTATACATCGCCCCAAGAGGGAGACTCAAATACTTCATAGGCAACTCGGCAACACTACACCCAAGGATATTAGCTAAAACCCCAATGTTCTCCACCTCACCAATGGCCACAATCTTTGACTTTCCAAGATTCACTCTCAAACCCGAAACAGCTTCAAAACATAAGAGAATGAGACGAACATACCGGATTTTTGCTTGATAGAATCTTCACAAAAAATCAAAGTATCATCCGCAAATAAGGAATGGGAGACCATTAATTCCGACAAGGCCCTATTTCCCACTGAGAAATCAGTCAGAAGGCCTTGGTCAACCGTTGCATTCGCCATCTTACTCAAAGCCTCCATAACAAGCACAAACAATAACGGGGAGAGAGGATCCCCTTGCTGGATTCCCCTCGAACTGTTAAAAAACCCTTCCGGAGAACCGTTCATAAGAATGGAGAATCTTACCGTCTTAATACACCACTCTATCCAAGCCCTCCACCTCTTGCCAAAACCACATCTATGCAGTAAATACAGCACAAAATCCCAGTTTACATCGTCATAGGCCTTCTCCAAATCCAATTTACAAAGAAAACCTGGCACCCCTGATTTCATGCGACTATCGACACATTCATTTGCAATGAGACCGGAATCTAGGATTTGCCGACCCCCAATAAAAGCATTTTGAGAATAGGAAATGACCTTACCCAAAACCGTTTTCATCCTATTGGCAAGAACCTTAGCCACAATTTTATACACCCCTCCCACCAGGCTAATGGGCCGAAAGTCCTTCATCTCCACCGCATCCGCCTTTTTCGGAATCAAGGAAATAAAAGTTGCATTCAAGCTCTTCACTAATTGACGTCTACGATGGAACTCTGCGAAAACCGCCATAACATCTTGTTTGATAATACCCCAGCAAGCTTGAAAGAAAGCCATAGAAAAGCCATCTGGACCCGGAGCCTTATCACCCTCCATGCCTTTTACCACCTCCCAAACCTCATTTTCCTCAAAATCTCTTTGTAACCACCTATTATCCTCCTCCTCGATGGACAAAAAGGGCTGGTTATCCATTCTAGGGCGCCAAGTGCTTTGTTCCGAATAAAGGCTTTGGTAATACTGCACTATGTGATCTTTTACCTCAGCTGGATCTCCGGATAAGACGCCATTGATACGGAGCACTTCTACACGGTTATACCTTCGATGAGAATTAGCCATCTTGTGAAAAAAGCGAGTATTTCGATCCCCCTCCTTGAGCCACAAAGCTCTAGATTTTTGGCGCCAATGAATTTCTTCACACAACAAGGTATTCTCCAAATCTTTCACCTTGTCCGCCTTCCGGATCTTCTCCTCCTGATCTAAGCCTCTCGACTCTGCCAACTCATCCAACTCCTGGATACCTCCCAACAACTCCTTCTTTTTCCTCCCAATATCCCCAAAAACCTCCTCATTCCACTTTTTCAAGTCCCTTTTAAGGGATTTCAGTTTATTAGCAAGCACAAAACTAGGTAAGCCCTCAAACGAATACGACCCCCACCAAGAAGCAACCTTATGAACAAAACCCTCTGCTTTAAGCCACATATTTTCAAATTTAAAACCCTTCTTACCTCCACGAGGAGTCCCACAGTCCAGTAATAAAGGGAAGTGATCGGAAAGCAGACGTTGAAGTCTTCTTTGTGATACTGTTGGGTAGTGATCTTCTCAGTCCGAGGATAGCAAGAGCCGGTCAATCCTTGACCAACTCTCATTTTCTTGATTATTGGACCAGGTAAATTGACCCCCCATCATCGGAATATTCACCAAATTATTCTTTGAAATGAAGTCCGAGAAAGCCATCATGCTCGAAGAATAATAAGAATCACTGGAACGCTCACTAGGAAAGCGTGCAATGTTAAAATCCCAGCCAAAACACCAAGGGACCTCCCACACCCTCACCAAACCGGTCAGCTCTTCCCAAAGTGCTCTTCTCTCCACTTCCTCATTAGGCCCATACACTTCCCCAAACGCCCAAACCCAACTATCCTCCACATTTTGGAAAGAGCAAGCCAAAGTGAAAAGCCCCACACAGACCTCCTTACACTCTACTACCCTCCTATCCTACATCATTAACATCCCCCCCCCGACGAACCAATAGAGCCTTTAAACTTCCACCCCACATGTTGACCTCCCCAAAGACTATGTATCACCTCTCGGGTGATAGTCTCCATCTTAGTCTCAATCAAACACACTATATCTACCTTCCATTCTTTCAAAAGACCCCTAATGCGCAACCTTTTTTTGAGTGCATTCAACCCTCTCACATTCCATGCTACGATGTTAAGCTTCATGATCCACCAAAGCGACCCTCTCACATTCCTCAATCTCTTCAAGTCCCTTAGGTGCAGGGATAAAGGTAGAAACACCTCCCAAATCAGAATCGTACTGCATTCTTGAAGCTTCAATAGCTTTGAACAAACCCTCCAAGTCCTCCTTTTTCCCCTCATCAGAAACACCAATTTTTGGACAAAATTTGAGGCAGTTTTCAACTACCCAGCTGGAAGAGATCGTGTCTGATCCTAAATCCTCCAAACCTACTGTTTCAGAAATTTTATCCCCATCCATACTTGAATCAGACTCAAAAGACTCCAATTCTGAAGTTCGATCCAATTCTTGTCCAGGTTGAATCAGTGGACCCAAACTCATTTCCTCCCCCCGACAAGACTGCTGAGCCCAGCCCCCCTGCCATCTCAACCTTCCAGTGAGAGGGACTCCCCCTCAGAAACTGTCGTGTGGCCAAAAACGAACCCTTCCCAGCCTCGCTGGTCTCCAAAATCCTCTCCGGTGTCCTCTGATGATCCTCTGACGACTCTCCTCTGATGATCCCCCGACGACAAAATCGTCTCCGGCACCCTCTGTGAATTTTCCGGCGTCGGTCCAAGGATCCCCTTCAACTGCCTAGACGCCGCAACCGAGGCTTCTAACGAACCCATCAAAGTCACGTCCCTTCTCTGCCGGCCATCCTTCCTCCTCCTATAAGTCATCAGAGATTTCTCTTTGCCAGTGGGCTGAAACTCCTCCACCGGGCTTCTGGGAATATGGATTGAGTTCTCTCCGACCAAGAGATCGTTAACACCCCCCACAGAAGTGCCGATAGACACCCTGGGAATCCTAGCTGTCGCTGACCCAGTCCCCCTTCCCCCTGTTATCACTCTGTCGGTCGACGACAAACACGCCGGAGAAGGCATTAGAAGTCGCGACCCAGTCGTGACTTTCTCCGAGGCCGGTGTAGAAACCAACCCAGCTTGAGAGGCTTGAGCTGGGCTAAAACCATAACGCACTGCAGAAGCCACGACACCTTTGGGCTTAAACATAACCTTTTTCTTCACCCTCAGTCTGCTGTTGGCCTTTATAATTTTCCCTCCCGGCCCAAATTTCTCCTTCTCTTTCAAAAACAGCCTTCCACTGATCCACATCTTCCTTATCTCCCGGCCCAAGCCCACTAGACTTCATCTGAGTAATCACCCTATCGATCTTAGACATACCCACGTCACATTCCCTCTTCAGACGTCTCAAACACTCCGTCACGTTGAGGAGCTCAATGCCTACCTCAGAGTAGGTCTGCCCAGCATGGTATCCCATCTCCTCCTGTCCCTTCATGCGATCAGGGATTGACATCGGCTCAGAGTTCTTCGCCGGCTTTGCTGACCTCTCCGGAGCTATAGGCATTATCTCCACGCAACCGCCAGATTTCGTACCAATCACGCCACCCACTACCAGACCTCGAGTAGACTTCGCCGGCCAGGACGATGTCGTCGGAGCCATAACAGATTCCAACGGAAACCCCCCCGCGCCTCCCTGAGCCGTCGCTGGAACCTGGGTCTTCTTTGGACCTAAGGTCTTCTTGTCAAACGTATTCCCTCGCCGCCCCTGTTCTTGACAGACTTTGCATACTTCCTGGGTTGCCTTCGATGACAGTCTCACTGTCTCCTCATAGCTTCTCTGCTTCTTTACCTCTTTTTCTCCCTTTTCTCCCCTAATCTCTCTATACTCACTGATCACACAGTGTTCACGAAGAGATGAGTTAGCTGCTTGTATTTCCTTGGTGAAACGAACCCACCCAAAACCATGACGTCCTTCAGAGATGATGATCGAGCCACACCGTCTTCTTCCATCGAATTCCTCCACTGTCAAGAAGCAGCCATGCCTGTTGGAACACTTCTGAGCAATAATTCTAGGGTATCCAGCTCTAGATTGATCCCAGAAAACTTCAGAGTTGTCCACTGCCACCAGATCATCCACTATTCGCGGCTAGCTCATCCTTTTTCAGAAAGATGGACCTTTTGAATCTATTGCTCCTCTAAAAAATTCTCACCCCTGATGCCCCTACCAGAGGGTGAAAAACTGATGAAGAAATTATTCTATCTGGTTTTCAAGATGATCTTGACCATAGAGGGAGTTCTTATCAGAGTGGATTGACTTGGGAAGAGGGTGAAAAACTTCTGAGGAAGAAATTATTCTATCTGGTTTTCAAGATGATCTTGACCATCTCTTGGAAAATGTGTTTTGTGTGTGGATTGATTATGCAAGGAAATGTAAGAATTATTTCTTAATTGAGGAATAGTTGAAAGTTAATGTATGATTATTTCTTGATTGAAGAGTGAGCTGAGATCTAACATAAAAAAAGAGATCTCTCATGTTCATTTAAGAAGATCTTGAAGATGCTAAGGAATGGCTATGCAGTTTGACATATGCATAAAGTCTATAAAAAAGATCTACAATTTTCCATTCCATTCTAAATATAGTCTTTGAATTGCCAAAATTGTATGCAAGAAGTCCTGGAAAACAGTAGTAGAAAGTGGAAAAGTATAAACAAGGAACTAAACTGCCACTAGAGGAAGTTAGAAAGCCAGAACAGCATGTGAGCGAGTCAGAAATGCACGCAAGAAAGCTTGAAAAGCAAGAAGAACCAGCAGTAGAGCTCAAACGGCAAGCTGAATGGCCTAAACATGAACCGGGGGAGTCAGTGTAGCGTGCTGGAAAATTAAAGGCAGAAGCTTTTGATGAGAAGAAAGCTACTGAATTGCTTAATGACAGATTAAACATGAGAGTGAAGAAAAAGGGGTCAAATCCACTGTTGCAGGAAAAGAAATCGATTAACCTGCTACTGTTCAGCATTTTATGGTGTCAAGTACATCTCATCTACCCGCACATATTATTCGAGAACAAGAAGAAAAGAGGATGGTGTGACGAAAGAAGAGATTAAAGAGGTCGAGGCTGGGATTGCTGGATATGTTGTTTAAAGGGAGCTATTGAATGGGAATGCTATCACAATTCAAGTTCAAAATAATTTCTACAACACAATCTTTACAAGGAACAATCCCAACTTTGATTTTGTCTTCCCTGACCAATTGAATGATTTGGTTGAAAAGCACTATCCAATTATCTTCATTTTTAGCTCCACTTAAGATGGTGAAGTGGGGTCAAACTTGGCCTTGTGGTCTTGTTCCAAGGATGCAAAGAAATTGAAAAGCTCGATTATAAAGCACCTCAAAACACAGGGTGTGTTTGTTTTAACTAGGGGAGAATGATGCAGCCAGAAAAAAGTTCATGTAAAAACAAGTCCAAAGATGAATATACGTATTGATGTCCCGACTATAGAAGAGTTCTTGAATATGTGCTCTTTGTATATTCCGTAGGGGTTTACTTGTATATATTTTTGCATTAGTGTTGCGCTCCTCTGCCCTTTTTCAGTAATATTTATATTAATTATGACAAAATGAATTTACGCAAAAATAAAAATAAAATTATTGTCTAGTTTCAATGTGGGATCTGATTGGCACCCATATTTTATGTACTAATTGGTCTTATTTTTATGGTTCTTTGCATTAGAAAGTTGTTGGTCAGTTCTAATTAAATATTAGTAAGGTGGGGTTAATTTGGTAATTTCTAGATTGGTTGGAATGGGCTGTACCAGAGGCCTTGGAGTTTTCTTTTGTGTTTTAGGTCTTTTTTCTATTTTGTTTTGGTAGTTTCCTACCTGCTTTTGTAATTTCTTTTATTTGAAATCTCTTTCTAGGAAAAGGATTAAGAATAACCTATATAAAGGTTATGATTTAATCTGTCAAATTCATAAAGAGATTGAGTTCTTTTAAAATATTAATTAAATGATTAAATTCACAATTTTCTATAAGCTTAATCTTTTAGGACAACCGATAGTTTAACATGGTATTATAGCAGAGGTCTTGAGTTTGAACCTGAACTTTAAAGTTTACTCCTCATTTCAATTAAATATTTCACAAGTTGGGCCCTCACTTATAAAGGAGAAGTTTGAAAGTTTGAGCCCATACTGGAAAGTGAGTGTTAGAATATTAATTAGATGATTAAATTTACAATTTCCTATAAGCTTACGCTTTTGTGATAACTGGTGATTTAATAAGTTAAATAAAATGTCAATATCTTTTCTTAGTGTTTTGAGGGTGAGATTGCCTTCTTCCTAGGCATGATTGTGATTATGATTATTTTAGAAACCTAGGTATGATGCCTAGATGATCTTTTGTTTTTTGAATATTCCTGTCTAGGTTTGTTGTGCTGTCACAATGAGTGCAAACTATCGATAATTTGGTTCTTGCATTTTTCTTTGTAATTGAAAAGAAGACTTAAAAGGCACCTAAAATTGTGAGATTAAGTTACGAGCTAAATTTAAGAAGAGGAGATGATTTGGCTTGCTGAGATCATGCATAATTCGAGTGGAACAAAAACTTCATATAGCTTTTATAGCCACAAATCTAATCAACCCCTTTTTGCAGAATCTCTGATCATGGTGTGCATGCCAACAAATGCTTCAAACTTCAGTTTGAAATGTCGTATGTGACTGTTAGCATATTTTATTATTATTGTTGCTGCATCTGGGTGCCAGAAAAGATAGCTCTTTGCTGGTTTGCTGGTTCCTCAAATCACTGATTTCAATGATTTTGAATATCAGTTAAAAAATTCAATTTTTCTATTCTTATGTTATGACAGTGGGCGCTGGACCAGAAAAGATAGCTCTTTGCTGGTTTGCTCCTCAAATCAGTGATTTCAATGATTTTGAATATCAGTTACAGAATGCAATTTTTCTCTTCTTATGTTCTGACAGTGGGCGCTGGATGGTACTGATTGATGCGGCAAAAGGATGTTCAACCAACCCGCTAGATTTATCAAAGCATCCTGCAGATTTTGTTGTTGTCTCCTTCTATAAGGTGTGTATGTAAGTGCAAAATTCATCAGTTAGAAACTACTACATTAAGGTATTGATTTTTTGTCTCCATATTGTTTTTGTAAAGCTATTTGGCTATCCAACTGGACTTGGAGCTCTCATTGCCCGAAATGGTAAGCATTTGATGCTGAAAGATTGATATTATTTTGAAAGTATCATGTGATCGTGGTTTAAAAGGCTTTTGTGTTTATTATGTGATTATTCTCCCATATACTGCATAAGTTTTTTTTTTTGGGATGATCACAACATAACTTATGCAGTATATGTTGTTATACTGCATAAGTTGTTACATTGCTTTTTATGCACCAGACATAGATGTATTTTTTTTTTTTGATAAGTAACGTTGTATATATTAAAAGCGCAGAGGAGCGCAAACCTATTACACATGGAGTATAAAAAGAGAGTGCCTAGTTAGAAGGAGAGAAAAGAATAAGAAACTCAGAAAAACTAATCACTAACGGAGCTAACCAAGCAGCTGTCCAAGTGAATAGTGTAAAAAACAAAAGTGTGTAAGCTCCTCTAAAGTCCTTGGGGAATCCTCAAAACATCTTGCATTTCTTTCGCTCCATAAGCACCACATAAGACATAAAGGAATCATCTTCCACACAACTGCACTCTGACAGCGCCCTTTCGTCCATACAAATCCTCTACCTAGCAAGGCATAACCCAATGCAACCCGAACTGATTGAAGATAGCATGCCAAAGTGCACGTGCAACCTTATAGTGAAGAATCAAATGATCGACTAACTCCCCGTCCGACATACACAAACAGCATCGGTTTATCGCCACGATCTGTCTTTTACTCAGGTTGTCCAATGTGAGGATCGTCCCTAGTGCTGCCGTCCATACAAAGAAAGCCACTCTCGAAGGTGTCTTTGTTCTCCAAATACTCTTCTATGGGAAAGTGCTAGACTCTTTAGAGGCAATTCTTTTGTAAAAAGATCTAACATCAAACTTTCCTTTACATGAAGGAGCCCACCACAACTTGTCTTCCTCTTCTCTCCGCATCTTTTGGGAATACAATAACGAATAGAAAGAGGCTAGGACTTCTACTTCCCAATAACGAACCAAACGTTAAAACTAACATTCTACTGGGTAGAACCACTCGAACGATCCATGTTGTCAGCGATCGATGCATCCTTTACGCTGGCTATATTATAAATACCTGGAAAAGCATCCTTGATTGTCACCTCTCCTCACCACACATCCTCCCAGAATCTGATCTTGGACCCATCTCCAGGATCAAGCTTGGTGCGGCTAAAGAACACACGCCACTCCCTACTAATATACTTCTGAAGCCCTACTCCATGTGACCCTCATGTGTCACTAGAGCGCCAACCACCCCATACTTATCCATACTAGGCCTCTAGCACCGTTCTCCACCATGCCTCTCGCTCATGTGCATAACGCTACAACTACTTCTCTAATAAAGCTCGATTGAACATTCTCAGATCCCAGATCCCTAGTCCACCCTCAGAGATGGGAGTACATGCCTTGGACTAGTTAACCAAATGGTACTTAAACTCTTAACTAATCCCTCTCCATAAGAAAGCACGTTGTATCTTCTCTATATGCTTCACTACTGAGGCAGGAATGGGAAACAGGGACATGAAGTAGGTAGGAAGGTTGGATAGAGTGCTTTTGATAAGGGTAACTCTCCCACCCTTGGAGAGGTACAACCTTTTCCAGATAGCCAGTCGGCGATCAATCTTCTCCACAACATCATCCCATATAGACTTCGCCTAAAAAGAAGCCCCTAAAGGAAGCCCCAAGTATTTCAAAGGTAAGGAAGCCGTTCTACAGCCCAAAACACTAGCCAATTCACCCGCGTTGTCCGCTGTGCCTACCAGGACGAAAACTAATTTAGCCATATTCACCTTTAACCCCGAAACAACTTCAAAGCATACAGGGCGCCAATGGATCAAACTTGATTAGAATTTACCCCACAAAACACCAAAGTATCATATGCAAATAGTAAATGAGAAATGTTGACCCGCTTCGATAATCGCTCCACTGAAAAACCTATGATGAAACCACTTTCAATAGAGGCGTTGATCATTCTGCTGAACGCCTCGATCACAATGACAAAGAGAAAGGGAGAAAGAGGATCACCCTGCCTCACCCCTCGAGAATTGCTAAAGAAGCCTAACAGAGTGCCATTATCAGCATAGAGAATCGAATTGATGATATACAATGTGCTATCCAAGAGCACCATTTCTCCCCAAACCCACACCTACTCAGAAGATACAAAAGGAACTTTCAATCCATATGATCATAAGCCTTCTCCATATCTAATTTGCACAACATACCTGGTAAACCAGCTTTGATGCGACTATCCAAACATTCATTTGCAATAAGAATTGAGTCCAGAATTTGCCTTCCTTTGACAAAAGCATTCTATGGCTTAGAGATAACCCTGTCCATAACTCTCCTAATCCTGTTCGCAAGAACTTTGGCAATAATCTTGTAGATCCCACTTACAAGGCTGATTGGCCGAAACTCTTTGAGCTCGGATGCCCTAGACACCTTTGGAATGAGAGAAATAAACGTAACATTAAGGCTTTTTTCAAATTTACCTCAAGCATAAAAATCTGAGAATACCGCCATAATATCCTCCTCTATCACTGACCAGCAATCTTGAAAGAAAGCGATAGAAAAGCCATCTAGTCCTAGAGCCTTGTCTCTATCCATACCTTTGACCACCACAAGAACCTCCCTTTCCTCAAACGGAGTTCGAGCCTAGCCGCCTCGCCAGCATCCAATGAGTCAAAACCAAGATTATCTTGCCTTGGTCTCCAATTGTAACGATTTGTGAACAAGGACTCATAGAATCTAACAACATGATTTCTGATAAAGGCTTGATTGGATGTAACTACTCCATTAATAGACAAGGACTCAATGGAATTATTTCTTCTATTGGCATTGGCAATCCGATGGAAGAACTTAGTACACTGTCTCCCTCCTTCAGCCAACAGATCTGGATTTTTGTCTCTAGCTGATTTCTTCTTGCAATAAAGAGATCTCTAATTCACCTATGATCACTCTTCTCCTCTCCTCTTCATCTACTAACCCTCTCCCTTCCTCCAACCTATCAAGAGCCTTCAATTCTTCTATCCCTCCAAACTCTTGGTCATTCCATCTTTTGATGTCCCTCTTTGAAGCCCCTAATTTCTAAGCCAAAATATAACTAGGGGAGCTCATCTATTCTTATTTGTTTTTTCAGTGGGTTTTTTATTTTTTTATTTTTTTATTTTTATTTCATTTTTTACCCCTAATTCTTTCTTTCTTTTGAAAGCTACCCATGATTCTTTTTGAATGTGATACTTTACACTCTTACAGGTATCCACTTTGGTTTAGTTTTTCTCTAGTATATTTCATACGAATGGTATCTAGATGACATCAAAGGTAGTAATGAAGAGGTCTATTAGGTCCTTGGTGAATATTCAATTCTCTTAGCACTAGAGTTACCTTTCCGAGACATTGTCGGTGACCTTGTTACAAATGGTCATGGAGGAAGTTTTAGTTTTTCTTTTGAATAGTGTGCTTCTTGTTGAAGATAGTAGACTAAAAGGATTTTTTTTAACATAACAAGTATATCAATAAATCAGTGAAAAGCAAAAGTGGTGCAACCTAGTACATATGGGAGTATATAAGAGAAAACATTGGTAAAAATAAAAGGGAATACAAGAAAATAGAAAGTTAAAAAAAGAAGCTACTTGCTAAAATCCAAGAGGAAACAACTGCTATAACAGGTGCATCAATCTCGCTTTGGGTGGGATGATTTCAGCTACAGTGAGTGGACGTTTTTTGTTTGTCTTCTCTATGGGGATAGGGACTGATATCTCCCACTTGTTTGCTGATGATACCTTACTTTTTTGTAGGGCTGACCCAAATCATCTACACAGTATACAAAGTTTATTATCATTATTTGATCATGTGTCAGGTTTGAAGACAGACTTAGCCAAGTCGGAATTGGTCCCTGTGAGATATGTTGATAATGCAGCTGGGATGGTTGGGATCCTGGGTTGTGGGGTTGCGTCCCTGCCTTGAAGTATCTTGGTCTTTGATTGGGGGCTTTCTATAAGGCCAAGCTATATGCGACAGTGTTATTAAAGACGATACAACGTCGGTTGGCTAGTAGGAAAAATGTTGTATTTGTCTAAGGGTGATAGGATTACCCTTATTAAAGGTACTCTATCCAACTTACCTACGTACTTCATATCTCTCTTTCCTCTCCCTACGAGTGTTGCAAATCATATTGAGAAGCTCCAAGGTGATTTCTTATTGGGTAGGTTAGGTGAAGAGTTCAAAACTTCAAATATCACCTGGTGTGTTGGCTGAAGGTTTGTACACTGATCTCTGAGGGAGGGTTGAAGATTAGGAACTTGTTGAGATTCTATCATGCTCTCTTAGGTAAATGGCTTTGGCGTTATTGGGTTTGAGAAAGAGGCTTGATGGAGAGTGATGGTGGCCTCTAAATATGGAAGCTTGTGGGGAGGGTGGTGTTCTACTGAGCCTATCAGAGCATATGGGGTGGGTTTATGGGAGAATATTAGGAGGAATTAGGGTAAGTTTTTGTAGTCAATACTTATTACTTGTCAAAAAAAAAGTTTTTGTAGTCATACTATATTTGAGGTGGGAGATGGATCCAAGATTAGATTCTGGTATGATCTTTGCAATGGGGAGATGGTCCTTAGGGAAGCATTTCCAATTCTTTTTTTTTTTATAAGTAAAAAAGATGTATTAAACAAAGCACAGAGGGGCGCAACCCTAGTACATTGGGAGTATACAAGAGAGCGACTAAGAGGGAGAAAAAGAAGAAGAAAACATAAAAAGGAAGTCACGGAAGCTGATCACTAAGGGCGTTAACCAACCAGCAATCCAAGTGAAAAGGGTGTACAAGAAAAAGTGTATAAGATCGTCAATGTTCCTAGACGAGTCCTCGAAATGTCTAGCATTTCTCTCAATCCAAATGCACCACATAAGGCAAAGAAGAACCATCTTCCACAACGGCGCTACAAGAATTGCCTCCCACCCAACAAGAAGCATACAACCCTCTGACGCTACCAGGCATCACCCAATACAAACCAAAACGAGCTCCACGAAATCCACACAACCCCACAATGAGGAAAGAGATGGTCAACTGACTCTGCATCCAACTCACACATGCAACAACGATTTATCACAACAATACCTCTCTTCCGAACATTATCCAAGGTTAGAGTCTTCCCAAGCACGGCCGTCCAAGCAAAAAAAGCCACTTTGGAAGGAACCTTGGTGCGCCATAAATTCTTCCAAGGGAAAGGGGAAGGATCTTTAGAGGCAAGGATCCTGTAATAAGATCTAACCTCAAATTTTCCTTTACGTGAAGAGATCCACCACATCCTATCCTCCCCTACCCCACGCATCAAGTGCGAATACAAGAGAGTGTAAACGAGGCCAAGACCTCCACTTCCCAATCATGAACCCTGCAAATGAAGGAAACATTCTACTGCACGAAGCCATTTATACACTCCCTGTTATCCGCAATAGACGCATCCTTATTGGTGGCAATATTGAAAAGAGCAGGGAAAGCATCCTTGAGAGATGTGTCACCGCACCAGATATCCTCCCAAAACTTGATATTGGACCCAAATCCAGGGACCAATCTAATGTGACAATGAAACGACCTCCACCCCTTGTTAATGTACTTCCATAACCCCACCCCATGCGAACCACTGGGCACCCTAGAACGCCAACCACCCCAAACCGCACCATACTTTGCCACCAGTATCTTTCTCCACCAAGCCTCTTTCTCATGAGCAAATCTCCACAACCATTTCCCCAACAAAGCTTTATTCATCAAACGCATATTCCGGATCCCTAAACTTCCCTCAGAGATCAGAGAACATACCTTGTTCTAACTAACCAGATGGAACTTAAACTCATCATTGATCCCACTCCATAAGAAATCACGTTGAATCTTCTCCATATGCTTCGCCATCGAAGCAGGAATAGGAAACAGAGACAAGAAATAAGTGGGAAGATTGGATAAGGTGCTCTTAATGAGAGTAATCCTCCCCCCTTTAGACAAATACAAGCATTTCCATGGAGCCAACCTTCTGGCATACTTCTCCAACATATCCTCCCAACTGGCCTTGACCTTAAACGGGGCTCCCAAAGGGAGACCCAAGTACTTCAAAGGCATAGACGCTGAACCACAGCCAAGAACAAAATGCCCACATTATTCATACTACCAAAAGGGACCAAGACAGATTTAGCCAGATTCACCTTTAACCCAGAAATGGCTTCAAAGCCAACAAGTAAAGCACCATGTTTCTAACTTGATTAGGATCTGCCCCACAAAAAACCAAAGTATCATCAGCAAAGAGAAGGTGAGAGACAATAACCCGATCTGACACTCTGCTTCCCACAGAAAAACTAGAGATAAAACCTCTGTTTATCTAGGCATTGATCATCCCGCTAAACGCCTCCATGACTAGAACAAACAAGAAAGGAGAAAGAGGGTCTCCTTGCCTCACTCTCCGTGAGCTATCAAAGAAACCGGAAGAAGAACCATTGATCAAAACCGAGAATGGCACAGACGAAATGCAATGTTCAATCCAGGAACACCATTTTTCTTCAAAACCGCACCTTCTCAGTAAGTAAAGTAGAAACTTCTAATTCATATGATCATAAGCCTTTTCCATATCCAATTTGCACAACAAGCTAGGTTCCCCTAATCTGATTCGGCTATCCAAACATTCATTGGCAATAAGAACTGAGTCCAAGATTTGCCTACCTTTAACAAAGGCATTCTGGGGTTTAGAAATGACCCTATCCATCACTTTCTTCATTCTGTTGGCTAAGACCTTTGCTACAATCTTATAAGACCCTCCCACAAGGCTAATCGGACGAAAATCCTTAATGTCGGAAGCTCCATGTATCTTCGGAATGAGAGAGATGAATGTAGCATTAAGGCTTTTTTCAAATTTACCTCGCTCATGGAGCTCCGCAAAAACTGCCATAATGTCCACCTTAATCACATCCCAACAATCCTGAAAAAAAGCCATAGAAAAGCCATCCGGGCCTGGCGCCTTGTCCCTATCCATACCTTTCACCACCTCCTATACCTCCCTTTCCTCGAAAGAAACTTCCAACCTAGACGCCTCACCAAAGTTCAACATATCAAAATCAAGATCATCCAGCCTCGATCTCCAGTTGAGGCTCTCTGAAAAAAGACTCGTAGAAACTGGTAACGTGGTTGCTAATGACCCCTTGATATGAAGTAGTAGAGCCACCCACAGTCAGAGACTCAATAGAATTATGTCTTCTATTTGCATTAGCAATCTGATGGAAAAATTTCGTACATTTGTCTCCCTCTTTCATCCAACGAATCCTAGATTTTTGCCTCCAGCTAATTTCCTCATGTAACAGAAGAGTCTCCAAATCTTTGGCTAACAACCTCTTCCTCTCAATATCATCAGCAGATAACCCTCTCTCTTCCTCCACCCTATCAAGAGCCTTTATATCATCCATGCGGGCCTTGATGCTCCCTCCCACGTTGCCAAATTCGTAGGCATTCCATCTCTTAATGTCCCCCTTAAGAGCTTGCATCTTTTTTGCCAGAATAAAATTCGAAGTACCATGGAAATAATAGGACTCCACCAACTTCTTACTTTGTCGACAAAACCCTCCGCTTTAAGCCACATGTTCTTGAACTTGAAAGGTCTTTTGCCTCCCAAGAAGCAACTACAATCAAGAATAATAGGAGCATGATCCGAACACACCCGAAGCAACCTCTTTTGTCGCATACTTGGGTAACGAGCTTCCTATTCCGGAGAGACTAGGAATCGGTCTAGCCGTGACCAGGAATGGTTGTTAGACCAAGTAGAAGCCCCCCTAGCTAACGGGAAGTCCATAAGACCCTGCTCCGAAATAAAATCTGCAAAATACCTCATCGCAGCCCGAGAATAAGCTCCCCCGGATCTTTCACTAGGGAACAAAGTGGTGTTGAAATCCCCACCAATACACCAAGGCAAATCCCACCAACTCATAAGGCCCACCAGTTCCTCCCAAAGGAAACGCCTGATGTTGTCTCTATTAGGGCCATACACCCCCGCAAAAGCCCAAGCAAAACCGTCATGACGTTTCTGAAGGAGCAAGCCATCATCCCAAAATACCCTTGAATCCTCCACCGCCATCAGCTCATCAAAGATATTCACTAGCCAAACCGCTTCTTTCCAATTCAGCCGTAACGAACGCGTCTTACCTCTACATCGCTCTTGCAATTTCAGCACCGTATCTCCATCCTTCACGATCATCACAAACTCCTTAGACTCCACTTTCCAGGCTCTAGACAACCCCATGCTCCTATGTGTCTTCATCTATGGTTATGTGCTCAGTTCAAAAGGAAAACTCACGGCATACGCTAGACCCAGAACATTGGAGAAAAAAGTGGCAAAAATTACATAAAGGATAAAAAGTGGCATTTCCAATTCTATTTGGTATTGCTCGCATAAAGGATGTTTCTATTGTGACTTATATGAAATTTTTTGGAGGTTCTATTCTGTGGAGCTTGAGCTTTACTAGAGTGGCTCGAGATAAGGAGGTGGAAGGCTTTGCCTTGTTCTTTAGGGTGTTGTATTAAGTGAGAGTGTGATGGGAATGGAGGACAAGCCGTGGTGGGTCCCTTCCAAAAAGGGTCTATTTGGTGTTAAATATTTCTACAGTGTCATAGGTTGTCATGATTGTGTCTTTTTCCCTTGAAGAAGTGTTGGACAGACTAAGGTTCTGTTAAGGGTGGCCTTTTTTGTGTGATTGGTAGTCCTAGTAAAGATCCTTACCATAGACAATCTCTAGAAGCGGCACGTCATTGTGGTTAATAGGTGTTGTATGTGCAAAAGGGATGGGAGTTTGTGGCCCATCTTCTTCTTCATTATGAGGTTGCTTGTACCATTTGGAATGTTTTCCTCAGTTGATTTGGATTGTCTTGGGTTATGTCTATTGATTTGTACCCTTGTTGGTGGACTGACAACAACACTCATAGTGCTACAGTTTGGAAGATAGTGCATTCATGCCATTTATGTTGTTTATAGAAGGAAAAGAATTGTAGATGTTTTGAGAACCGTGAGAAGACTTTGGAGAATATTAAGTCTTTATTTTTTTAACACTTTATATCTTTGGACAATTGCTTATGTTTCTCCTATAGTGGTTAGTTATCATGATTTTCTTATTCTTTTTGCCCCTATTAGTTAGGTGGCTTCTCTTGCATACTTCCTGCCTTCGCTTTTAATGATTTATCGATTACTTATAAAAAAAAATCTAAACATAAAGTGATCTCAGAGTGCAATAACAGTTCTCAGCCTTCAAATGTCAAATGTTCCTTTCTCTTCAGGTGTACCCATAAGAAACAAAGGGATGGAGTGGTGCTATGTCCCTTCCATTGGGGCTTCGGGGGGCATTTTACTCATGTGGGATAAAAGGGCTGTTGAGAAGGTAGATGTAGTGTTGGGGAATTATGTGGCGGCTTGCTCCTTTAAGAATGTTGATGATGGCTTTGCGTGGGCGTTTGCGGGAGTGTATGGTCCTAACAGAGTTTATTCTAGGCGTTTTCTTTGGGAGGAGTTGGCAGGGGTCATGAGTTGTTGGGACGTGCCATGGTGCATCGGCGGGGATTTCAATGTCACTCTCTATCCAAGTGAAAGATCGAGGGGAGCTCATTCACGAGTTGCGATGAGGGATTTCGGTGAGTTCATTTCGGAGCAAGGCCTCATGGACCTCCCCTTAGTTGGGGGGATCTCTACCTGGTCAAACAATAGCTCTTGGTCCAGGCTTGATCGCTTTCTTGTCTCTCCGGATTGGGAAGCCTGCCATCCAGATTTGCGTCAGAAGAGGTTGCTTCGGGTTTGCTCTGATCATGCTCCTATTATTTTGGACTGCAATTCTCACCCGGGAGGTAAAAGGCCTTTTAAATTTGAGAATATGTGGCTCAAAGTGGAGGGTTTTGTAGATAAAGTGCGTAGCTGGTGGGACTCGTATCATTTTCAGGGCACTCCAAGCTTCATTCTTTCTAAAAAGTTGCAGGCTCTTAAGTGGGATATTAAAAGATGGAATGATCAAGATTTCGGCAATGTGGGGGTTTGTATTAAGGCCCGTATGGAAGATCTTAAAGCTTTGGATAGGACGGAGGAAGAGAGAGGCTTATCAGCAGAAGAGATTGAGAGGAAAAGGGTGCTCGCTTCAGAGCTAGAATCTTCTCTTCTTCAAGAAGAAATCAGTTGGAGGCAAAAATCTAGGATCCGTTGGTTGAAAGAGGGCGACAAGTGTACGAAATTCTTCCATCGGGTAGCTAATGCCAATCGAAGACAGAATTATATTGAGTCTTTGAACATTCATGGCACTAGTACTTCTGATCAAGAGGTTATTAGTAATCATATCACTCACTTTTATGAGTCGCTCTTCACAGAGTCTCTTAGTTGGAGACCGAGGTTGGATAACCTCCATTTCGATAGGTTGGAGGTGAACGAGGCTTCTAGTCTGGAGGTTCCTTTCGAGGAAAGGGAGGTGTGGGAGGTGGTCCAAAAAATGGATAGGGATAAGGCTCCAGGCCCAGATGGCTTTTCTATGGCTTTCTTCCAGGATTGTTGGGAGGTGATCAAACTGGACATCATGGCTGTTTTTTTGGAGTTCCATGACCGAGGTAAATTCGAAAAAAGCCTCAACGCTACGTTTATTGCTCTTATTCCGAAGTCGCATGGGGCTTCCGATCTGAAGGATTTTCGCCCTATCAGCCTTGTGGGGGGGATCTATAAGATTATTGCGAAGGTCCTAGCCAATAGAATGAGGAGAGTCATGAATCAGGTGATCTCCAACCCTCAGAACGCTTTCGTCAAAGGAAGACATATTTTGGATTCGGTGCTTATAGCCAATGAATGCCTGGACAGCCGTATCAGATCTGGGGATCCCGGCCTCTTGTGTAAGTTGGATATGGAGAAGGCTTATGATCACATGAATTGGAAGTTCTTAATCTATTTGTTGAGGAGGTGTGGTTTTGGTGAGAAATGGTGTTCATGGATCAAGCATTGTATCTCGTCGGTGCGGTTTTCGGTGTTGATTAATGGCTCTTCCTCTGGGTTCTTTGGGAGTTCGCGTGGGGTGAGACAAGGTGATCCTCTTTCGCCTTTTTTGTTCATCTTGGTCATGGAGGCGTTCAGTAGGTTGATAAACGCTTCCATCAGTAGGGGTTTCATCAATGGCTTTTATGTGGGTACTAGAGAGCCTGAGCGGGTAATTGTTTCTCACCTTCTCTTTGCTGATGATACGCTGGTTTTTTGTGGGGCTACTCCTGACCAAGTTAGATTTATTAAAGCCCTCCTTATAGGCTTCGAGGCGGTCTCAGGGTTAAAAGTTAACCGGGCCAAATCTGTCTTGGTCCCAGTTGGAGGCTCGGTGGTGACAGGGGAGCTGGCTGGTATCCTGGGTTGTGGCACTGGTTCTTTGCCCTTGAGGTATCTGGGTCTTCCTCTAGGGGCTTCGTTTAAGCTTTTGGCTATTTGGGATGATTTGTTGGAGAAGATTGCTAGAAGGTTGGCCCCTTGGAAGCGCTCGTATCTGTCCAAGGGGGCGAGACTCACTCTCATTAAGAGCACCTTATCCAATCTCCCCACCTATTTTATGTCTCTTTTCCCCATTCCGGCTTCTGTGGCGAATCGCATTGAGAAGATCCAACGGGATTTTTTATGGGGGGGCTTCAATGACGAGCATAAGTTTCACTTGGTCAGTTGGAAAGAGGTTTGTTCTCCGCTTGATGAGGGTGGTTTAGGGATTCGGAGTTTGCGTCTTTTTAATCAAGCTCTTTTGGGGAAATGGTTATGGAGATTTGCAAATGAGGAAGAAGCTTGGTGGAGAAGTATTTTGGTGGCTAAGTATGGGGTGGATTGGGGCGGATGGTGTTCTAAAGTTCCTCGAGGAACGCATGGGGTGGGGTTATGGAAATACATTTGTAAGGGTTGGGGGCTGTTTCAGAGCCTCTTTAGATTGGATCCTGGATTGGGGGTGAAAGTCAAGTTTTGGGTGGATACTTGGTGTGGTGAGATGTCCTTCAAGGAAGCTTTTCCCGGTCTTTTCAATATTGCTAGCAATAAGGATGCTTCCATAGCGGATATTCGGGAGTGCTCAAATGGTAGGGTCCACTGGAATGTCACTTTTACCCGTAGAATTCATGATTGGGAGGAGACGGTCTTAGCTTCCCTCTTCTCGCTCTTGTATTCGACCTCGATTCGTGGGGAAGGGAAGGATCGGATGTGGTGGACCCCTTCTAGAAAAGGAAAGTTTGAGGTTCGCTCTTTTTATAGGATGCTTGTCTCAAAAGAGTCCAATCATTTTCCTTGGAAAAGTATTTGGCGCACAAAGGCTCCTTCGAGAGTGGCCTTTTTTGCTTGGTCGGCCGCCCTTGGAAAATCTCTCACCTTGGATAATGTTCGGAAGAGAGGTATTGTGGTGATTAATCGTTGCTGTATGTGTAAAACGGATGGGGAGTCTGTGGATCATCTTTTTCTTCATTGTGGGGTAGCGCGCAAGCTGTGGGAGGTTATTTTCTCCCGCTTCAATTTGTGTTGGGTTATGCCTAGAAGTGTCAAGGATTTGTTTGCCAGTTGGTGGTCGGGTGGGAGATCTAGTTGTGCCGTGGTGTGGAAGATGGCTCCCCTTTGTCTTTTATGGTGCCTGTGGTTGGAGAGAAATGCGAGATGCTTCGAGGATTTGTCGAGGACTCTTGAGGACCTTGTTCATTTCTTTTTGTACACTCTTTTCTCTTGGACTGCAGGCTGGCTTGCTCCTATTGTGATTAATTTTCCTGATTTCCTCTCTATGTTCTCTTCTTCTCTCTCCCCTGCTTAGTCGCTCTCTTGTATACTCCCTGTGTACTTGGGTTGCGCCCCTCTGCGCTCTTTAATGCATTATTACTTATCAAAAAAAAAAAAAGTACCAGTAACAGCTGAGTGTTGATTTCATTTATCCTTTACATATTCTCAGAAATAGTTCTAAATAATATTGACAGGCGTATGAGTGGCCTGGGTGGGAAACAAATTCCAAGGAAATTCACACCCATGAGCACATTTAGAGCTGATGGATGAAAGGTTTAAGTTCTAGAAATTATCTCATTAAGTCTGCATACTGAGTATCATACCGCAGTCTGCACATTCCAAATGCTTCATATTAGACAAAGACGACCTGCTATAAAACATTATTTTCTTATATACAAACCAATGCAAATGTAGTAGTATGCTTGATAGGCAATTGCCCTTTTAAAAAGGAAAATTTCTGGACATCGGTAATTAAAAGATGTGTATACTTAACTAGAGTTTTTATTGTATTTTGAGGCAATATCTATATTTATGTTTCAATGAAGCAGTCTTGTTTAATATTTTGTCTCTACTGTTTGTAGTGAAGATTGAACGAACTATGCTTACACTCTCTCTTGCCAACATGGCTTATTTGCTTGAGTGTTTTTTTCTTCTTCTCCAGGAATTTTATTGTTTGTATTATATCAACTAGCAAATGGAAGCTTTAGAAGTTTGAATTTTATTAGGCTTATTGATCTTTGAGGCAAAAAAAATGCTTGTCCCTAATTTTGTTTTTGATTATTTCAATTCTGCAGATGCTGCAAAGTTATTGAAAAAAGCCTACTTTAGCGGAGGTTTGTGCTTAAGATGTATAATTTGAAATTAGTGCTCATCATGGTTGCCAGATTGTTTTACCATAACAGCTTTACAGGCACAGTTGCTGCCTCAATTGCTGACATTGACTTTGTTAAAAGAAGAGAAGAGGTTGAGGAACTGTTTGAGGATGGCACCACTTCATTCTTGAGCATAGCATCTATTCGTCATGGGTTTAAAATTCTGAATTCCCTAACCATATCATCGATATCCCAGTATGTAGACTTGGCTTCCTCTGTAGTATGCATATTGCTTGTATTGATGAAAAAAATGGAAGTATATGTATTTGTTTGACAAACATTTATGTGTGCTTATGTTGTGTACATGATCCTTAATAGAAAAAAATTATTCTTGAGTTGTCCCAAAAGCTTTAGCTGATAGGAAATTGTAAACTTATTCATATTAAATTAATATTCTAACATTGCTCCTAAAGTGTAGGCTCAAATTCTTCATTTACAAGTGAGGCTAAACACATGAAATATTTAACTGAAATTAAGGTAACTTGTGGAGTTAGAATTCAAACTCATAACATCTACTCTAATACCATGTTAAATCACTAGATATCCTAAGAATTTAAGCTGATAGGAAATAATGAATTTAATCATTTAATTATGGAAGAATAGTAGGAGGTGTTAGGGGAAGTTTTGTAGTTATACTGTATTTGAGGTAGGAGATGGATCTAAGGTTAGATTGTAGCTTGATCCTTGGTATGGGGATACGGCCCTTAAGGAAGCCTTTCCAATTTTATTTGGTATTACTTGCATAAAGGGTGCTTTTGTTGCGACTTTTATGGAATTTTCTAGAGGTGACATTCAGTGGAACATGAGTTGTACTAGAGCGGCTCAATGATTTGGTGGTGAAAGGCTTTGTCTCATTCTTCAGAGTGTTGTATTTATTTAGAGTGAGACGGGAAGGGGACATCTTGTGGTGGGCCCCTTCCAAAAAAAGGTTTGTTTGTTGTTAAATCTTTCTCAAATGTCATGGTTTGTCATGATTGTGTTTTTTTCCTTTGAAAAAGTGTTTGACGGACTAAGGTTCCGTAGAGGGTGGCGTTTTTTGTGTAGTTGGCGATCCCTAGGAAAGATCCTTACCATGAACAATTTCGGCATGCGGCACGCCATTGTAGTTGATAGGTGTTGTATGTGCAAAAGCGATGGGGTGGCCGTGAACCATCGTCTTCTTTATTGTGAGGTTGCTTGTACTATTTTGAATGTTTTTCTTAGTCGATTTGGGTTGTCTTAGGTTTTGCCTAGACGAGTAATTGATTTGTATGCTTGTTGGTGGAATGCTAGCAGTAGTTGGAGTGCTATTGTGAATGATAGAAGTTATGTGGGGCTGTGGGCTGTGAGAAAACTTTGGAGGAGATAAAGTCTTTATTTTTCAGCACTTTGTATCTTTAGACACCAACTTATGTTTCTCCTGTGGTGATTAGTTATCATGATTTTCTTGTTCTTTTTGCCTCTACTAGTAGGGTGCCTTTTCTTTTACGCTTTTAATGAGATTAATTATATATATATATATATAAAATCAATATTCTAACAGTGATAATCATATTTTATTCCAAAAATAAGGAATAGAGTAGAGTCGAAGATATTCCAACATGAATAAAAGAGTTAAGTTACTTTGGTTGTGTTAGAAGAGTTAGAGTTTGAGTCATTAGGATTTTGGGGGTAGTTTGGTCATTAGGATATTTCCCTAATCCTATATAATAGTATACTTGTATTAGGTTAAAGATAAGTTGAATAATAAAACAGCCTTCACCTTTTGTGTCTAAACTGTTCATACAAACTATAACATGGTATCAAAGTTTGTTTCGATTCTTGGATAATCTATTGTTGGGTTTTCTCTTGTTGGCGGCAGCATTGGGCAGTACCTTCGTATAGCAGTTTATTTTTTTGTTTTATGGTGACCAGAACACCTCCAGTTGAAGGAAAAAAAAACAGTGTCGTTGCTGCTGGGGTGAGAGTTCTTCCCAAAAAAAAAAAAATTATATTTTTCAGTCAGGGTATGTGGGTGTGATTGTCGGTGTGTTCTGTAGTTGCCGACGAAGTTGCAGCGACCATCGGAAAAAAAAAAAAAAAAGTTGCCGGCGTGGGTGTTTGTGTTGTTGAAACGTTGATATGTGGTCATTGTTTGCTTCTGTAGTTGCTGTTTTTGGAGTGGCCGGAATGTTCTATCTTCTCCGGCAAGTTTCGACGAGCTCCGGCAATACTCCAGCAAAGGTCCGACGAGCCTACAGTGACTGTTTCTGTTATGTTTTCATTGTTTTGCTTCTGTTTTTAGGTATTGCCAGTGTGGTCTGCCTGTCTTCAGCCAGTTTTGAAGCTCCAGCTTGTCTCCGGAGAAGCTCCGGCGAATATTTTTTTTCCCCAGGAGTTGTTTTCCGGCAAACTCGTCAAATCCTAGTTGTTGGTTGTTAGTTATTGATGAATCCTACCGGTCTTTGTGTTTTATGGCAAGACCCAATCACCTCTTGTTAGTGATTGATGTATCCGACCGGCTTTGGTGTTTTAAGGCGAGACCCGATCACCTCTTGTTAGTGATCGTTGTATCCGACTGGCCTTGGTGTTTTATGGCGAGACCCAATCACCTCTTGTTAGTGATCGTTGTATCCGACCAGCCTTGGTGTTTTGCGGCGAGATCCAATCAAATCTTGGTTGTTGTAGTTTCCGACGAGTTTTCGACTGGCGATAAAGTTTTATTATCTTGTTATTTGCATGAGTCTTTGTATTGCGTGCTCCAAGTTGTTCTAGCTTGAGGGGGTGTGTTTAAAATATGTTTTTCTAGTTGTTTTTCGTTTGCTTGATCTTCCAAGCTGGATTCATATGATATGCTCCAGCTTGAGGGGGAGTGTTAGAAGAGTTAGGGTTTGAGTCATTAGGGTTTTGGGGGTAATTTGGTCATTAGGATTTTTCCCTAATCCCATATAACAAGATTACTGCCAAGTTGGGTCAGATGGCGCCGGTTGTTGGAAAGGACTTCTGTGTTTTTCAGGAAGAGCTTTCGCCGGGTTTGGAAAAATGGAATCAACCGGAGTTGGGCCAGAGGATGTCGGGGAAGGACTTGGGGGAACGCGTAGGTAATGGGCAGAAGTTGCTCGACATGCAGGGGGAAATTCCACCGGGTATGGAGAAGTGGGTTTTGCCAGGTTCGGATCACTCTCTTAGGGGGAAAGGGATTTTGGTTAGTGTCTTTGATGAGAGCTTATGTTCTTCGGAAGTAGCGTATTCTAGAAATGAGGATCGTTTTTCGCAGGATGACGCTATGGAACCATGTGCGAATCAGGAACCTATTTCGGTGGAGTATGTAACTCATTTTAGCAAGCTTGTGGGTGTCTCTTGTGACGGTGAAGATGGGCGGTTGGCGGAGGTTTTTGGGAACATCATGGCGGATAATGAGGACATCGGTAAGGAGGCGGGAGAGGTGTTGAAAGAGGGAGTGGCAGTGGAAGCAAATACCGGAAAAAAAGGTAAGAGGGAGCTCAATAATCTTAATTTTTCCGTTAATTATGAGGTGCATAGTGGTAGTTCTTTGAGGGATAGCAAAAAGGGTAGGGCTTTTCTAGTTATTTAATGAAGCCGAAGATACTTTCTTGGAATGTGAGGGGCTTGAATGAAAGGGACAAAAGGTTGAGGGTTAGAAATCTTCTTAGAAATTGGAAGGTGGATATAGTGTGCTTTCAAGAGACTAAGGTGGATTTTATTTCTAACAATTTTGTGAGAAGTTTGTGGGGATGCCCTTATGCGGAGTGGTGCTATGTCCCTTCGAGAGGGGCTTCGGGTGGTATTTTGGTTTTGTGGGATAGAAGAGTAGTCACAAAGGTTGAGGTGGCATTGGGCAGTTTTGTGGCGGCTTGCTCTTTTAGAAACGTTGATGATGGTTTTGTTTGGGCTTTTGCGGGGGTGTATGGCCCTAATAGAGATAACATCAGGCGTCTTCTTTGGGAGGAATTGCCGGGCCTAATGAGTTGGTGGGAAATGCCTTGGTGTATTGGAGGGGATTTTAATGCTACTCTTTATCCTAGTGAGAGATCCGCGGGGGGGGGGGGGGGGGGGGGGGGGCGGGGGGGGGGGGGTGCGTATTCTTGGTGCGCAATGAGGGAATTTGCAGATTTTGTATCGGAGCAGGGCCTTATGGATTTCCCATTAGTTGGGGAGGTCTCTACTTGGTCTAACAACCACTCTTGGTCACGGTTAGATCGTTTCTTAGTTTCTCCAGAATGGGAAGCTCGTTACCCAAGTATGCGACAAAAGAGGATTCTTCGTGTGTGTTCGGATCACGCTTCTATTATTCTTGATTGTAATTGTTTCTTGGGAGGCCTCCTGGGAAGTCCTCGTGTTGCACCCCTCATTTTGGTTTAAACACTGGTGGATTCATTTACACCCAATTATTATTATTATTTTCCTGGTGGAGTATAAGAAATGTCTTTCTCTCTCTCTCTAGACTCGGATGAATTTCAAAATTTGAATTTTTTAAAGTTTTTTCTGCGATCGGTGGCGCGGCTGGTGCTGCGCGTTAGGGTTTGGCGTATGGAACGCAGATTCTCTTTTGAAGCCAAAACCTTCTGCCTTTCGGCAAAGGTTGGGTGTCCTAACCTTCGTCTGGAGGAGAGGAGAAAAGGTTTCGTGGGGTATATTTACGCGAGCATTCGGTGTTCGTCGTGGTTGGTGGAAACGGTGGAAGCGGCGATTCAGGTTCAGGTGAAGGAAGAAATTGCCAAATCTTACCGTGAGGGTGATAAGGCCACGATGGTCCACGGGGGAGGTAATAAGGCCGGAAGGTTCTTGGAGGTATCGGTGTTGGCTGAGGGTGGTCGTAAGGGAGTCATTTGGCTTCCGGAGGGACGTTTTGGGAGGGGCTGGCGGCGTTTCGCGGGAGAGCTTCGGCAACTGATGGCGGCACAGATCAAGTCGGATGGTACGGCGGAGTCGGGGGTTCCATCTTCGGCGGGGTTTCAAATGGATGGTCCTTCTTTGGGGGTCGATTCCGGGAGGTCTTTCGTGGATGTCCTTCGATCTTCTCCGGGCGTCGAGGCGAGAGCAGTTGAGTATCCGAGGTCTCTCGATTTGCTTCCGGGGTCGTCTTGTTGGGATTCGGAGTATGACGGTTTGGGGTTGCGTTCTGCCGTGGATTGCTCTGCGTTGGAGAGCTTGTCTTCTCCTCTGGCGGAGGCGGCTGGGTCAGTGAGTTTGAGGAAGAAGAAGAAGGGCAAGATCGGTATTAGTGGATTGTTGAGGCTTCTAGGGCAAATCCAACGTAAGTTGCAGGGGTTGTCTCGAAGCCCAATCGCAGGAGTAAAAGGGTTCGTTTTTTGGGCCTATCAACTTCTGCTTTGGGTTGTGATTCCGGGTCGGTCTCTGAAGTGGGTTTGGGTCAAAATTTGGATCCGGTTCAGTACTTGGATCCGGATTTCTCAGATCCAGTCCATAACTCGTTCTCATTACCTTTGGAGTCTGTATCGGCTGGGATTCCTCTAGCCTCTGAAGAGTGTTTGGAGCCGTTGGCTAGGTCTTCTTTGAGTTTGCAGGTTACCGGTTTGGATTCCGGCGATGGGTCTTCCCCGGCAGTGTTCTCTCTCTCTCCGGTGCGAGTTTTGGGCGAGATTGTTGGGTCTGCCGGTGACGGGTCCTCTCAGGGGGCTACTTTTTCCCTTTCTGCGGAGGCTTTACCGGCGAGCACGTTGCGCAGGGACTGGGAGGGTTCTCTTTCTTCGATGCCTGAAACCTGCCGGGGTGCGACTGTGTCTTCGGAGATTACTGATTCGGCTCGTCTTTCTATTCTCAAGGAGGCCTTCGCTGTTCCTTGGGAGGTGGACTCTCCGGCGAGCTCTTGCAGGGATAGGGAGGTTCCTTTTTCGGGGGAGGAGGAGCTGGTTGTTCGTCCTTCTTCTCCGGAGAAAGGTTTGTTTCGTCGTGGGTTCTTGAGTCCGAGAGCTGTCTCTCCCGCTCCGGTGGTGTTGAAGGATTCTTTGTCTTCTAAGGGAAAGGACCCTGTTCTGGTTCCCTCTGCGCCGGTGGAGGTTCAAGTTGGCTGTCTTCTTTCCCCTGCTACTACCTCCTTGTTCTCGTCGCAGGGATGCACTTCACTCTCGACTACTTCCCTTCTCGATGGGGCGGCTGAGATGGGGAGGAGCCTTAGCCGTCCTTTTCCTCGTATGACAGAGAGTGGTACTCCCATTTACTCCTCTATATCCTCGTCCCAACTGTTTTATACCCGGAGGGTGAAGGAAAAAGTCGCAAAGCAGCTGCATAAGAACAAGGACCTGCTTGCTGAGGTTGAAGTTTCTGCCCCTAAGGTTGAAGTTTCTGCTTCTAAGGTTAAGGGGTTGAGGGAGCTCAATAATCTGGATTGCTCCATCTCTCCGGTGAAGGGCCGGCGTCGGCGGGGTTTTTTGGGATCGAAAAATGCTTTTTCTTTTCCCCCTGAGGTGCACTAGGGTTCCACCTGAGATGCACTAGGGCTTTTCTTGGGGTTTGGTTGGGTCTCTTGTATTCCCCTTTGGATGGGTGTTTGGTTTGATTGGGTTTTTTTGGGTTTTTGATTGGTTTGTTTGGGTTTTTTCTGGGTTTTTCTGGGTGTTTGATTGGGTTCCTTTGTATACATTATTGTGTACTTAGAGGCGCTTTGCGCTTTTTTTGATATATATTACATTACTTATCAAAAAAATTGTTTCTTGGGAGGCAAGAGACCCTTCAAGTTCGAGAATATGTGGCTTAAAGCGGAGGGTTTTGTGGACAAAGTTAGGAGCTGGTGAGAGTCTTACCATTTCCCGGGCACTCCGAGTTTTATTCTAGCTAAAAAGATGAAAGCTCTCAAAGGGGACATTAAGAGATGGAATGTCCAGGAATTTGGAGATGTGGGAGGGTGCATTAAAGCCCGCATGGATGATATAAAGGATCTTGATAGGGTGGAAGAGGAGAGAGGGTTATCCGTAGAAGAAATGGAGAGAAAGAGGTTGCTAGCTAGAGAGTTGGAGACTTACCTTTTACATGAGGAAATCAGTTGGAGGCAGAAGTCTAAATCCGTTGGTTGAAGGAGGGAGATAAATGTACGAAATTTTTCCATCAGATTGCTAATGCAAATAGAAGACAAAATTCTACTGAGTCTCTGATTGTGGGTGGTTCTACAACTTTAGATCAAGAGGTCATTAGCAACCATGTTACCAATTTTTATGAGTCTTTTTTTACAGAGAGCCTCAACCTGGAGACCAAGGTTGGATGATCTTGATTTTAATATGTTGTCGATTGGTGAGGCTTCTAGGCTGGAAGATCCTTTTGAGGAAAGGGAGGTCTGGGAGCTGGTGAAAGGTATTGATAGGGACAAGGCTCCAAGCCCGGATGGCTTTTCTATGGCCTTTTTCCAGGATTGCTGGGATGTGATTAAGGAGGACATTATGGCGGTTTTTGCGGAGTTCCATGAGCGAGGCTATTTTGAGAAAAGCCTTAATGCCACGTTTATCTCTCTTATTCCGAAGACACATGGAGCTTCCGATCTTAAGGATTTTCGTCCGATTAGCCTTGTGGGAGGGACTTATAAGATTGTTGCTAAGGTATTAGCCAACAGAATGAAGAGAGTGACGGATAGGGTCATTTCGAAACCTCATAACGCTTTTGTTAAGGGCAGGCAAATCCTGGATTCAGTTCTCATCGCCAATGAATGTTTGGATAGTTGTTTAAGATCAGGGGAACTTAGCTTGTTGTGCAAGCTGGATATGGAAAAGGCGTATGATCATATAAATTGGTGTTCATGGATTGAACATTGCATCTCGTCTGTGCGTTTCTCGGTACTGATCAATGGATCCTCTTCAGGTTTCTTTGATAGTTTGCGAGGAGTGAGGCAAAGAGATCCTATTTCTCCCTTCTTGTTTGTTATAGCTATGGAGGCGTTCAGTAGGTTGATCAATGCCTTAATTAACAGGGGACTCATCTTTGGTTTCTCGATGGGAAGTAGGGAGTCGGATCGGGTTATCATCTCTCACCTTCTTTTCGCTGATGACACTTTGGTTTTATGTGGGGCAGATCTGCATCAAATAAGAAATATTGGCGCTTTGCTTGTTTGCTTCGAAGCCGCTTCTGGGTTAAAGGTGAATTTGGCTAAATCTGTTTTAGCTCCTGTTGGTAGTATGGATAATGTGAGCTCTCTGGCGGGCATCCTGGGTTGCGGTTCAGCTTCTACGCCTTTGAAGTACTTGGGTCTCCCGCTGGGGGCCCCGTTCAAGGTCAAGGCTAGTTGGGAGGACATGTTGGAGAAGTACGCTAGAAGACTTGCCCCATGGAAACGCTTGTATTTGTCTAAGGGGGGAAGGATTACTCTCATCAAAAGCACCCTATCCAATCTCCCTACTTATTTTTTGTCGTTGTTTCCTATCCCTGCATCCGTGGCAAAGCGTATGGGGAAGATTCAACGTTATTTCTTATGGGGTGGGATTAATGATGAGTTTAAGTTCCATTTGGTTAGGTGGAAGAAGGTTTGTTCCCCAATCTTTGAGGGAGGTTTAGGGATCCGAAATTTGCGTGTGATGAGTAAAGCTTTGTTGGGGAAATGGTTGTGGAGATTTGCTCATTAGAAAGGGGCTTGGTGGAGGAAGATCTTGGTTGCTAAGTATGGAGCAGTTTGGGGCGGTTGGCGTTCTAGGGATCCTAGTGGTCCGCATGGGGTGGGGCTATGGAAGCATATATGCAGGGGGTGGAGGTCACTCCGAGGTCACTTCAGATTTGTCCCTGGTCTTGGGTCCAACATCAGGTTTTGGGAGGATATCTGATGCGGTGACATGTCTCTCAAGGATGCTTTTCCTGGACTCTTCAATATTGCCACCAATAAGGATGCGTCTATTGCGGATAATAGGGAGTGTCTAAATGGCTCTGTGCAGTGGAACGTGTCCTTCATTCACAGGGTTCATGATTGGGAAGTGGAGGTCTTGGCCTCTTTCTACACGCTCTTGTATTCGCATTCGAGGAGTGGGGTAGGAGAGGATAGGATGTGGTGGATCTCTTCTCGTAAAGGAAAATTTGAGGTAAGATCTTATTACAGGATCCTTGCTTCTACAAATCCCATCCCTTTCCCATGGAAAAGTATTTGGCGCACTAAGGTTCGTTCAAGAGTGGCTTTCTTTACTTGGACGGCCGTGCTTGGGAAGACTCTAACATTGGATAATGTTCAAAAGAGAGGTATTGTAATGATAAATCGTTGTTGCATGTGTGAATCGGATGGGGAGTCAGTTGATCATCTCTTTCTTCATTGTGGGGTTGTGCGTCTCTTGTGGAATGCCGTTTTCTCTCGGTTTGGTTTGTGTTGGGTGATGCCTGGTTGTGTCAGGGAGTTGTATGCTTCTTGGTGGGCGGGTGGCAAGTCTCGCAGTGCTGTTATGTGGAAGATGGTTCCTCTTTGCCTCATGTGGTGCATCTGGAGTGAGAGAAATGCTAGATGTTTCGAGGACTCATCTAGGAACATAGAGGACCTTGTACACTCTTTTCACTTGGACTGCTGGGTGGCTAGCGCCTATAGTGATTAGCTTCCCTGACTTTCTTTTTATGTTCTCTTCTTCTTTTTCTTCCTCTTATTCGCTCTCTTGTATACTCCCTGTATACTAGGGTTGCGTCTCTCTATGCTCTTTTATACATCTTTTTACTTATCAAAAAAAAAAATAATAATAAGATACTTGTATTAGGTTAAAGATAAGTTAAATAATATAATAGCCTCCACCTTTTGTGTCCAGACCGTTCATACAAGCTTTAATAGGTTGTAACCCCAACGATGGGGTAGTATTCCATATTCGGCTGTAATATGATACTGTAACACAATTATGCCCTTAAATTTTAAAAAAAATTTAAGAATATTCGTTGGTCATAACCCTCCTTTCTGTGGGTCTCCTTCGGCTCTACTCCCATGGGTTGCGTAGCTGTGGACGAGGTTACTTTATTCCGAAATATAATATTTTATTTCGTCCAGCTCCACTCCCATAATAAGCATGAGTATTTTTGTCATTTTCATTTTCCATCAGATTTAACGAAAAACCCTAACAGAGGGGGTTTAGTAAAAGGCTAAATTGTTTAGGAGGACATTGCAATTTGGGTATAAGTTTAAGGGGTAGTAAATGTAGTTTCTCCCAAATAATATCAGTTGGTGGAACAAGAGACCGTGTTTGATGAACTGGTGGCAACAAAAGGATCAAACATTTGTTGGACGGTTCTTTTCTATCTAGTCATAGTTATCTATTTGATTGAGAGTTTAAGACAATTCATAGTCAATATGGTGATTCAGACGGAAAAGAAATGATTCATATGAGTTCAAGGATTTTGTTTATAGACCAATCATTTAATGCTTTCCATAAGAACCTTTTCAAGGTTCTGGGGAGGAAGATGTGACTATGTGACTTGTGTTGACGTATAGAATGACTCTTAGTATTTCTGTTGTAAATGAAGCTACTTCTTGCAACTGGTTTTTAATTAATAACAAAAATATTGTTAGGTGCTTCTTTTTTACATTTCTTGTTCTCATATCTGTCATCAATGGTCAAGAAAAAAATGGCTGTCAACTTTTGTATTTCTTTTTCACATGAGTACACGTTATAATCTCATTATTTTTGAAGAAAGTACATTCTCCTTGCAGTTTGTGCTGTTTCTTTTCTGTTCTTTTTTGATTGAATATTCATGTTTTAGCTTAACACGTAATGTTCTAAAGTGCGCTTCACTTTTACCTTTCAGGCATACAGCATCACTTACTATGTATGTGAGGAAGACGCTTTTGGCCTTAATTCATGACAATGGAGCCAGTGTGTGCACAGTATACGGAAGTGACAGTTTAAAGGTTAATTTTTTTTACTAAGTTTAATAGTTAAATTTACTCTTTTAATGTTCTCTTGTAGACTTCTTGTTTACTAGGGTTGAACCCATCAGAGCTCTGCAGTTAAGTGTGCTTTTGCGAGAGTAGTACCAGGATGGGTGACCTCCTGGGAAGTCTGATTCGGGGGAGCCAAAAGCAGACAGTATTGTGTGTCATTAGGGGTGGGGCGTTACAACAACATAAGTAGAAGAAATGGAATTTGTTGAGTATCACTCTGATTTAAAGCTGCTGAGGAGTTCTCTAATTATTCAATATGAATCTTCAGTATCAATATGTCTGAAACAAGGGTAAAACCTATTCAGTTGGCTACGTGAGTAATTTTTGTGATTTGGTGACCTAGGGAATTGTGATTCTTTTAAGTTTTCCCAGCCTCTTGTTAGTTCGTTTTAGATTTTGTTATGTCGCTAATATGTGCCTGGTGGGTGAGTTTTGTGGCTTTTTTCACTTTTGGGTTTGTGTTTGATCCAAGCATATTGACTTGAAAACTTAGTCCACAAGTTTTGTTAGTGGCCACTTTTTTTTGCTATGTAGCAATATTTTCTGAAGCCCATGAAGGATATGGAAAAACTCGTTGCCTTGCTCGATTTCAAGTCATTTTTCTTCGATATGATGCTCAAGAACCCTAGTCATGATGCTTAGAGATCGTAGTGTGATTCTGGGTTCCTTTTCTCTTTCTTTTCTCTTCTTTCCTATCTATTTGTAATGAAATTTTGGTTTTATAATCAAACCTTTTGGCCTTTTCCTAATTTTACATTCAAACCAGCCTCAGCCTCCAAGCTCATTGCACTCCTAGTTGGATAAAGTTTTCCTCTAAACTGGGTTAGAGAAAATTTCTCTAACCCAATCTTTTAAACTAACATGTGTCTAAAATGCATGTGATTTTTAATAATTCTCACATGTTCTATTCAAAATGCATGTGAAAATCACATCCATTTTGAACACATGTCAGTTTGGAGGAGAACTTAATCCTTCCTAGTTGATTTAGCGATGAATTTTAAAAGGCCCTGCACCAGATCGGCAATAAGAGCTTCTTCAATGCACCACATTTGGTACCAGAAGCATCGGTCATTTTGTTCTTAGTGGTGGCCCTGCCTCAGTTCTGGTTTTAGATCTGTACTGCATCTATTATAGTGTCATCATGAACCTATGCTCAAAACTGTTTTCCTTTATTGTGATAGAAAATAGTTAACTGTCCAGTTTCAAAATCTTGGTAGATTTCAATAAGACGATATTGAGAAGAACATGATTGAGTTATGGCATTTCTGTCAGGTATCATGTCATGAGTGGGGTCCTATTGTTTCATTCAACTTGAGCAGGCCAGATGGTTCTTGGTTTGGATACCGTGAAGTGGAAAAACTGGCATCTTTATCTGGAATTCAGTTACGGGTAAATTTTGTGAAATGCCCACACACATTTATGTTTTATTTGTTTACATTGATTAATCATCCAATGCTTACATCAACTGTTTTCATTTGGATTTGTTATTTTATTTGAGTATTTGACTTTTGCCACATAAGAAATTGTTGATTTGATGTTTTTACTCCATTAAGAGTGGTTAGTTGATTTTCTCAAGTACCCTTAAGTTGAGGGTCACTTAACATCACCGCAGTTGATGTTAAGGATAAGTCTGAGAGCTGGTTTATTAAGACCAAACTTTCTGAAATTTACACATTAGAAATTTCAGCAAATTAGTTGCAGGCTTGCAGCTTAACCAGGTCAATAATCATAAATTAAATGCCTTACTAGTTTAAATCTGAGGAACAGATAGCCAAAAATCATCCATCCATGGAACACCATCCTGATATGCTTTATTCACCAATTGTTTGACTGAAAGAACAAGAAAACAAGGCAGTGAAAGTATAATACAGTCAGCTCTTCCAGATCCGGTACCTCACCCACCCATGACCCATTTAGATTCCAAAAATTGGCCTTCAATAGCCTCAAAACAAAAGAGAATATGTTCGAGATTATGATGTTGATCTCAGTCTGCATCACACATAATAAGCGTGTCATCTACAAAAATGTGGGATATTTCTCGAGCGCAACATTTTGGATGTCTACCCAGAAACCAGATAAATAATCGCCAACCATAGTCATGGATAACATCCTAACTAAGGCCCCCATGACAATCAAAAAGAGGAGAGGTGAGAGAGGGCCTTGCAGACTACCATTGATTAGAATGGAGAAGTGGGCCATGGTAATGCAAGAAGACATCCATTTCCTCCATTTAGTGTGAGAGCCAAGTCGCCCCGAAAGATATAATAGGAACTCGCAGATGACATGGACGTAAGCTTTTTTCAAGTCCAACTTGCAAGTAGCACCAGGAATTCCCAATTCCAACATGTTGTCCTGGCACTCATTTGCTATATGAACCAAGTCTATAATTTTCGCGGCCCCCCCCCCCTCCCCCCCCCTCCCCCCCCCCTTTCTAAAGGTGTTCCGACTATGTGATATGAGCAATCCTGTCACTTGTTTCATTATGATAGCTGTTATAGGGTTTAGGGTTTGTATGAATAGAGAACAGAAGAAGAGGCTCAATATTCACGTAGCCTACTTCCTCTCACACTATATATATATATATGAACAAATAAACTCAAACTTCTTTCGACACAAGGATTTTGTAAACATATCAGCTAGCTAATCTCAAGACTTCACGAATGCTGTAGATATATCTCTGTTGAGTATCTTATTTCGAACAAAGTGACAATCGAATGCTTGGTTCTTTTATGAAAGATAGAGTCAGATGCAATATGTATAGCAACTTGATTATCACAAAATAACAGGATAGGAGTAGGAGCGATGAATCCAATCTCTTGTAGAAAATGTTGTAACCCGTCAATTCACTAGCAGTATTAGACATTGCCCTATATTATGCCTCAGCACTCGACCGTGCCACCACCGTCTGTTTCTTAATTTTCCAAGTCACCAGATTAGCACCCAAGAATGTACAATATCCTATAGCAAATCGCCTATCTGAGGGAGAACCTGCCCAATCTGCATCACTACCTGTAGGTGTCAATTTGGTCTATACAATATCCCAAGGCTAGGAGCTCTTTTCATATATTGAATAATACGAGCAATAGCTTCCCAATGTGAAACCCTAGGAGCCTCCAAGAACTGACTAACAACACTAACTGCATATGAGATGTCTGGCTTAGTAACAGTAAGATAATTCAACTTTCCAACCAAATGATGATACCTACTAGGATTTTCAAATAATTCTCCTTCATCCTATACTAATTTCTGATTAGGATCCATTGGAATTTCAACAGGACGAGCACCTAGAAGACCTTTCTCTTCTAACAAATCAAGTACATATTTTCTTTGAGATAAACTAATACCTGTTCGGGATCTAGCAACTTCAATCTCCAAGAAATATCTTAGTTTTTCCAAATCTTTTGTATGAAACTTCTGCTGTAAAAACTGTTTCGATTGAGCAATGCCTCCTGAATCATCATCTGTAATCACAATGTCATCCACATATACCACAAGAAGAATGTAGCCTGCATTTGTATGCAAGTGCAATACTGACTGATCTGTCTGATAGGGCTGATGACCAAACTCCATAACTGCCTCAAAGAACTTCCCAAACCATGCCCGCGGAGATTGCTTGAGGCCATAGAAAACCTTTTTTAACTTACAGACACAACTCTGATACTCCCTTTGAGCAACAAACCTAGGTGGTTGCTCCATATAAACTTCCTCATGTAAATCCCCATGTAAAAAGACATTTTTGACATCCAACTGAAATAAGGGCCAATTAAGATTAGTAGCCAAAGAAATAAGAATACGAACGAAAGAGATTTTGGCAACGGGAGAAAACATCTCATCATAATCAACGGTGGACATAAAGGATTTTCGACCTATTAGCCTAGTAAGCGGAGTGTATAAAATAATCTCAAAGGTGTTGGTTAGCCGGTTGAATTCCGTCATGGGGAAGCTTGTATCACATACCCAAAATGCTTTTATTCCAGGCAGACAAATTTTAGATTCTGTTTTAATGGCGAACGAATGTGTGGATAGTCGGATTCGATCTGGGGAACCAGGTCTTATTTGCAAATTGGATCTGGAGAAGGCATATGATCATGTCAACTGGGAATTTCTATTATACATGTTGGAGAGATGTGGGTTCGGGGAAAGGCGGAGAGCATGGATTCATCATTATGTCTCTACTATATGATTTTCAATGCTCATTAATGGAACACCGGCAAATTTTTTTGGTAGTTCTCTGGGAGTGAGACAAGGGGATCCTTTGTCCCCTCTTTTATTTGTTTTGGTGATGGACGCTTTTAGTAGGATGATGAAGGCAATGACGGGGAGAGAGCTTATGGCTGGTTTTTCGGTGGGTTCGCGGTTTGATGAGGTAATGGAAGTGTCACATTTACTATTTGCCGATGATACTATTATCTTTTGCGAGCCAAAGGTGGAACAAATTCGGAATTTGCGCTGCTTCTTGTTGTGCTTTGAAGCGGTTGCGGGGTTGAAAATAAATTTATCAAAGTCTATGATTGCTCCTATAGGTATTGTGGAAGATGTAGAAGGATTGGCAAGTATACTTGGATGTGGTGTGGATTCAATACCATTTATATATTTGGGGTTCCCTTTGGGGGCTCATAATAAGGACCCCTCTATATGGAATAAGGTCATAGAGAAGTTGGAGATGAAATTGGCGGGGTGGAAGCGAATGTATCTATCCAAGGGGAGGGAGATTAACATTGATCAAGAGTACGCTATCTAGCATACCCACATACTATTTATCGTTGTTTCAAATTCCAGTGCGTGTGGCAAAACGGATCGAAAAAATTCAAAGAGACTTTCTATAGGGAGGTGACGGAGATGAGTTCAAATTCCATTTGGTCCGTTGGTCCAACATTTGCATGCTTATGGAGGTGGGGGGATTAGGGGTAAAGAATTTGATACAATTTAATCAAGCTTTATTGGGTAAATGGTTGTGGAGATTTGCACATGAAAGAGATGCATGGTGGAGGAAATTAGTGGAGACAAAATATGAGGTGATGAGGGGTGATTGGTTTACCAAGGAGGTAGGAGGGTCATATGGGGTGGGATTGTGGAAAAGCATCCGAAGGGGGTGGGATGAGTTTAAGCAACATGTGCGATTCGAGGTAGGAACCGGGTCTCGTGTATTGTTTTGGCAGGATGTGTGGTGTGGGGAGGCACCTCTGCAGAATTTGTTTCCCGCTTTGTTTAATATTGCATGTGGAAAGGAGGTATGGGTAGAGGAGAATATGGAGAGGGTAAATGGAGCTATCTATTGGAATGTAAGATTTACTCGACCTGTTCATGATTGGGAATTGGAGGAGGTTTCGAGATTCTTCGAATTGCTGTATTCACAACAGGTAAGGCAAGGAGGGGTAGATAAAATTAGTTGGCTCCCCTCGAATAGGAAAATTTTTGAGGTGAAGTCTTTCTACAAGGTGAAGTTAAATTCAGCCCCGGTGGATGGTCCGTGGAAGCTTATTTGGAAGAGTAAAGCTCCTCCGAGGGTGGCTTTTTTTGTTTGGGCAGCGGTTATGGGGAAAATTTTAACATTGGACAACCTACGAAAGAAAAACATCATTATGATGGAATAGTGTTGTATGTGCAAGAAGAGTGGTGAATCTATTGATCACCTTTTAGTGCATCGTGAAGTTGTTGTAAAGGTATGGAATATGATCCTCCAGCTATTTGGTATAACGTGGGTGATGCCGGGGAGTTTGAAGGAATGCTTGGGAAGTTGGAGAGGGCAAAGGGGAAAGCGGTCAGCCGTGCACATTTGGTGGATGGTTCCTTTGTGTGTAATGTGGTCCTTATGGAGAGAGGAATGCGTGGAGCTTTGAGGATCTTGAAATGGGCAATACAGAATTGAAGCAAAGGGTGCTACAAACACTCTTCTCTTGGAGGGTATTGGGGTCTTCTTCGCAAGCTTCAACGCTTACGGAATTTATAGATTTATGTGCGTCCTTTTCAGTTTAAAGCTCGTGTAGTGGGCTCTTTTGTATACTTCCTGTGTACATGGGTTGCGCCCCTTGCGCTTTTAATACAATGATTTTTACGTATAAAAAAAAATCATATGTTTGTGTATAACGCTTAGCAACCAAATGAGCTTTCAAGCGTTCAACAAAACCATTAGGATTAAACTTAACCGTGTATACCCATTTGCAACCAACAATCTTCTTAGCAGGCTGTAATGGAACAAGCTTCCACATACCATTATGATGCTAGGCCTTCATTTATAATTCCATAGCTTGCCTCCAACCAAAGTCAAATAAGGCATCTTGCACCGTCTTTGGAGTGGAAACAGTAGAACTATGGAAAATAAAGTAAGAATGGAAAGGAGATAAAGAACTAGTGGATACAAACTGACTGATAGGATGTTGAGTAATGCAAAACGTTTTCCTTTCCGGAGGGCAACGGGCAAGGAATCAGATGTAGGTGCCAACAAATCAGAAAACGGGAAGGATGATGGTGGAGGTGCAGGAGCTGATGGGCGTGGCCGGCATGTATAAACCTGGAGAGGAGCAGGTGAGGGTGGAGGCAACACGATAGACTCAGAGAGATATGGAACAAGCATTGGGACATACGTGAGATCGGGCTCAAGGGTAGATGCTCCGAAAGACGCATCAATAGGAAAATAGGAAAGAGACTCAACAAATGTGACATCGGCGCTAGTAACCTAGCGGCGAAGAACAAGACTATAACAATGATATCCTTTCTAAGTTGTGGAATAATCAAGGAAGACACATTTAGTAGAACGTGGATCAAGTTTATCATAACGACCCAAATTATGAACATAGCAAACACACCTAAAAACCTTTAGTGGTAAGGCAAACGGGGGTGAAGAACAGTATAAGAGAGAATGAGGAGAAGCACCATCTAAGACCAAGGAGGGCATTCGATTAATGAGATAACAAGCAGTGAGAACAGTTCACTCCAAAAATGTTTGGGGACATGCAACATCCAATAAATGACGATTCTTGCTTTTAGCCACACCATTTTGTTGTGGAGTGTGAGCACACTAGGTTTGATGGATAATGCCTTTATTAAACAAATAAGAGGCAAAAAAACTAGATGTGTATTCTTTGGCATTATTAGAATGCAAAATACGGATTTTCTGAGTAAATTGCGAAAAATTCGGAAAACATAAAATAACTTTGAACGATTTTTCATTAAAAATAATCAAGTCATACGTAAAAAATCATCCACAAAGGTCACAAAATAATGAAATTTATTGGACGCAATATTCATAGGACCCCAATAATCAGAATGAACTAACTCGACTAACAACTCTTGACAGAAAAGAAACACAATGGTGCTTACTAAGTTGACAAGCTTCGCAAAACACGGACAACTCATGACGAAGACTCGGAACTTGATGCTTCAATGTAGGAAGGGAAGGATGACCAAGACGACAATGCCACTGAAGAGCTAAGGTTGACGACTGTAAAGCATGAGAGGAAGATGAAGGTGCAAGATCCAGATAATACAAGCCACCAACTTCATGCCCCATACCAATCATCCTCCTTGTCTTGAGATCCTGAAAAATGCACAAAGAAGGGTAAAAACTGACAACAATTAAGAGCTTTTCGTAATTTTACTAATGGATAACAAATTAAAAGTAAAACTAGGAACATGTAGAACCGACAATAACTCAATATCTAGACTTAGATGTGTATGGCCAGAGCCGGCTATGGTGGAGAGGGAACCATTAGCTAGGCTGACACTGTGGGGTGTATCAACATGATGATAATCAGAGAGAGAAGTGGACGAACCAATTCTATGTTCATTGGCGCCATAATTAATAATCCAGGGGTCGCAAGTGGAGGATAAAAGACAGTGAGATGCAGTACTTGACTAAGCAAGAGTAGCAATGGAAGTGTGGCCTGTTTATGAGCCAAGAACTGAGCATACTCATCTTTCGGAATGGAGATGAGATCATAATTTGGAGTAGGACTCGAACTAGTACGTGGTCCAGAAATAGCGGGAGAATCCTCCAAAGAAAAAGCCTGATTGGCAAAACCAGACGGTTTTCCGTGTAAATCCAAACAAAAATCCACATAATGATTACTACAAGCACAATGAGTACATTTGCGAGGCTCACAACTACTAGTTCAGCCACTGCCTTGAGAATCACGGCTGCCACGAAAACCACGACCACTGCGGCTGCCACAATAACTACCAGAGCTGCCACGGATAGTAACAAAAGCAGCGCGCTCACCAATACGCTCATAACTCAGCTGAGCTGAGGGCCATGATCAGAAAGAGTAGCATGCTAAATTCGAGAAAAAACCTCAGGAAGTGAGGGGAGGTCAGAACCACCCAAAATCTATGCACGAACTGACTCAAACTCGGGTTTCAAGCCAAGAAGAAACCAAACCACATCCACATCTTGACGTTGCTTTTCGTTTTTTTGCAGGTACATAGAGAGTGGTTGGTTTTCTCTCATCAAGAGCACCTTATCCAATCTTCCCACTTATTTTTTGTCTCTGTTTCCTATCCCTACATCTGTGGCGAAGCGTATGGAGAAGATTCAACGTGATTTCTTATGGGGTGGGATTAATGATGATTTTAAGTTCCATTTGGTCAGTTGGAACAAGGTTAGTTCTCCGATCTCTGAGGGAGGTTTAGGGATCCGGAATTTGAGTGTGATGAACAAAGCTTTGTTGGGGAAATGGCTGTGGAGATTTGCTCATGAGAAAGAGGCTTGGTGGAGGAAGATCCTAGTTGCTAAGTACGGTGCGATTTGGGGTGGTTGGCGTTCAAGGGATCCCAGTGGTTCGCATGGGATGGGGTTATCGAAGCACATTTGTAGGGGGTGGAGGTCGTTCCAATGTCACATTAGATTTGTCCTTGGTCTTGGGTCCAATATTAGGTTTTGGGAGGATATCTGGTGCGGTGACATGTCTCTCAAGGATGCTTTTCCTGGACTCTTCAATATTGCCACCAATAAGGATGCGTCTATTGCGGATAACAGGGAGTGTCTAAATGGCTCTGTGCAGTAGAATGTTTCCTTCATTTGCAGGGTTCATGATTGGGAAGTGGAGGTCTTGGCCTCTTTTTACACACTCTTGTATTTGCATTTGATGAGTGGGGAAGGGGAGGATAGGATGTGGTGGATCTCTTCTTGTAAAGGAAAATTTGAGGTAAGATCTTATTACAAGATCCTTGCTTCTAAAAATCCCATCCCTTTGAGGAGTATTTGGCAGAATACTCATTTTAGACTCTCTCTTCTCTCTCTCGCCTGTGTCAGCGCGTGGGGGGCGCGTGAGAGCTGTTTCATGCTAGTGTTAGGTTGTGTCATGGCTAGTTCGAGGAGGTGGTCAGTGGAGTCCGAGGAGTTTGAGGTTTTGATTAAGGTGGGGGCAGCTGGGGTAAGGATTTTTTAGAGGAGTAATAGATTCAAAAGGTCCATTTTCATGAAAAAGGACGAGTTAGCGTGGATGGTGCGAATAGGTGAGGCTCTGGTGGCTGTGGATAATTCAGAAGTTTTTTGGGATCAGTCTAGAGCTGGGTATCCTAGAATAATAGCTCAGAAATGTTCAAACAGGTATGGATGTTTTCTGACAGTGGAGGAATTTGATGGAAGGAGGTGCAGTTCAATCATCATTCCTGAAGGACGTCGTGGGTTTGGGTGGGATCGTTTCGTCGAGGAAATGCGAGTGGCAAACTCGTCTCTCTGTGAGTCTTGAGGGGTAAGCGAGCATCGAGTATTCAGGGAAGACAAGAGAGATAAGGAGGTGAAGGAGCTATGCGAAAACACTGACAATGTCATCGAAGTCAATCAAGGATTGCTGCAATTCTTTCCAAGAACCGAAGGCCAGGGTGACTAGGGAGCTGAAAGATGACTTCGAACATAGGAAACAACAAGCTCAAGATTATGGCAGCAAAGCGGTGTTTCAGTCGAAGACCCATGATTCGGCGTCGGCTATCGGTGTTTCTGGGGTGGGTCCGACGAAGCTGCCCTTGCCGGCGAGGTCTGATACAGGTCCGGTAGAGGTTGGTAGGCACAGCGTGAAGAATGGAGGATGCATGGGGGCGCCGATAGGAGCTCCGGCGAGTCACAATTCATTGCCAGCAGGGCAGAAGGCGTCGACGTCAACTTCTGTGCACTTGAAGGGATGGAAGGGAGTGGTGAACCATGCTGGGCAGACCTACTCTGCTGTACATCTCGAGCTCCTCAACGTTAGGGAGACTTTGAGATGTCTGAAACGGGAATGTGACGTGGGATTGATAAAACTTGATAGAGTATTCAAGCAGTTGGAGGGCAATGGGCTTGGGCAGGGAGATAAGAAATATATAGGCCAGCAAAGTTCAGTTTGGAAAGGAAAGGAAAAGTGTGGGCTGAGCTCAAAGCCCAATAGCGAGATGAAGGTGAAAAATAGAGTAGTTTTTAAGCCCAAAGGATTGCTGAGCTCAGGCGCGAGCTGCTTCAGTAGCCCAGGTAGAGTTGGACCGAAAGATATATGTCTTTCAGCTGAGATGGCACTCAGGGAGGAGGCTGAGAGAAATTCGTTAGAGCTGAGACCACACTTGGCACAATCGGAGAACTCGTCGTTGCTGGCCGAGAAGGTTCTACCTGTGGGTGGGAGGGCTGGATCAGCGGAAGGTAGTATACTCACAGAGGTCTTCGGCACCTCTGCATGGGTTGGCGATGGGTTTATGGTCGGTGAGAAGCCAAGCAACAGAGTCTCCACCATTCCAGCGTTCGAGGCTCAGTCTACCGGAAGGGGAAAGGGTTTGTTGACTTATAGGAGAAGGAATTTTGGGCAGAAAAAATGGGACGATGCGTCGGTAGGCTCGATTGCGGCTTGTGGGCAGGGGAAAGGGGTTCTGGGGTCGAAGCCAGAATCAGCCCAGAGGGTGCCGGAGATGCAAGGTTCCCTGGAAAATGCCCAGAGCCCGCCGATTTGTCCTGTGGAGACCAGAGAAGCTGGGGAAAGTATTGCGACTTGTGGGCAGGGGAAAGGGATTCTGGGGTCGAAGCCGGAATCAATCCAGAGGGTGCCGGGGATGCAATTCCAGCCGGAACATACCCAGAGCCCGCCGATGTGTACTGTGGAGACCGGAGATGTGGGGGCAGGTACGGGCGTGGGTACAGATCAATTCCTGGTGGAGATACCCTCTTGTCGGAATATAAGAATGGTAAGGGGGAGCTGTTCGCAGGAATTCTGTCGAGGGGAGGCAAGCAGTACGAGTCCGCAGTTTCTTTAGTGAAAAAAAGGAGTGGAGTGTATGTCGGCAATGGAGCCTTTCGGGCCTGGCTCTAGTTTGGAAGAGGAAAGTATCTCAGATTCTGTTGGGTTGGAGGATTTAGGGCCAGGGTTGATGTCTTCCAGTTGGGTAGTTAATAATTGCCTCAAATTCTGCCCTAAAATTGGTATTACCTGATGAAGGGAAGAAAGGGGAATTGGAGTTTTTGTTCAACTCTATTGAAGCTTCTAGGATACAGGGTGATGCTGATTTGGGAGGCATCTCTGCCTATGTTCCAGCCCCAACAGGATTAAAGGAGCTCAAGGATTGTGAGAGGGGCACTCTGGTGGATCATGAAGCTTTAACATAGTTGCATGGAATGTGAGAGGGTTGAATGCCCTCAAAAAAAGGTTGTGTATTAGGGGTCTATTGAAAGAGTGGAAAGTAGATGTAGTGTGTTTGATTGAGACAAAGATGGAGGTTATTTCCCAAGAGGTGGTTCATAGTCTTTGGGGAGGCCAACATGTGCGGTGGAAGTTTAAAGGGTCTAATGGCTTGTCGAGAGGGATGTTATTGATGCGGGATAGGAGGGTGGTGAAGTGTAAGGAGGAGTGTGTGGGGCATTTCTCCTTGGCTTGCTCTTTTCAAAATGTGGAGGACAATTGGGAGTGGGCTTTTGGGGGGGTGTATGGTCCGAATGAGGATGGGGAGAGAAGGGCCCTTTGGGAAGAGTTGGCTGGTTTGATGAATGTGTGGGAGGTTCCTTGGTGCCTTGGAGGGGATTTTAATATCGTTCGGTTCCCTAGTGAGCGCTCCAGTGTTTCTTACTATTCCACTGGCATGATGGATTTCTCGAATTTCATCTCAGAGAACAACTTGGTGGACATGCCCTTGATGGGGGGTCAATTTACGTGGTCTAATAATCAAGAAAATGAGAGCTGGTCTAGAATTGACCGTTTCTTGATTTCCTCGGATTGGGAAGATCACTACCCTACAGTGTCACAAAGAAGACTTCAGCGCTTGATTTCCGATCACTTCCCTTTATTATTGGACTATGGGGCCCCTTGTGGAGGTAATAAGATCTTTAAATTTGAAAATATATGGCTTAAAGCTGAAGGTTTTGTTGATAAGGTTAGTTCTTGGTGGGGGTCTTATTTGTTTGAGGGTTTACCTAGTTTTGTGCTTGCTAAGAAATTGAAATCTCTCAAATTGGATTTGAAAAAGTGGAATGAGGAGGTGTTTGGGGTCATTGGGAGAAAGAAAAAGGAGTTGTTGGGAGGTATTCAGGAGTTGGATGAGTTGGCAGAGGTAAGAGGGTTAGCCAGGAGGAGAAGGTTCAAAAGGCAGATATGGTGAAAGAATTGGAGAACACCTTGCTATGTGAAGAAATTCATTGGCGCCAAAAATCGAGAACTTTGTGGCTCAAGGAGGGGGACCGCAATACTCGTTTCTTTCACAAGATGGCTAACTCTCATCGCAGGTTCAATCGTGTGGAAGTGCTGCGTATTAATGGCGTACTATCCGATGATCCAGCTGAGGTAAAAGATCACATTGTGAGGTATTATCAAAGCTTATACTCGGAACAAAGCACGTGGCGGCCTAGAACGGACAACCAGCCTTTTTTGTCCATAGATGAGGAGGATAATAGGTGGTTAGAAAGAGATTTTGAGGAAAAGGAAGTTTGGGAGGTGGTTAAAGGCATGGATGGTGATAAGGCTCCGGGTCCGGATGGCTTCTCCATGACTTTTTTTCAAGCCTGCTGGGGTGTTGTCAAACACGATGTTATGGCGGCTTTTGCCGAGTTCCATCGTAGACGACAGTTGGTGAAGAGCTTGAATGCAACTTTTATTTCCTTGATCCCAAAAAAGGCAGATGCGGTGGAGATGAAGGACTTTCGGCCCATTAGCTTGGTGGGAGGGGTGTACAAAATTGTATCTAAGGTTCTTGCAATCAGGATGAGAACTGTGTTGGGTAAGATCATATCATACTCTCAAAATGCTTTTATTGGGGGGTCGCCAAATCCTAGATTTTGTTCTTATTGCAAATGAAAGTGTGGATAGTCGCATGAAGTCAAGGGTGCCAGGTGTTCTTTGCAAATTAGACTTGGAGAAGGCCTACGACCATGTGAATTGGGACTTTGTCTTGTATTTGCTGCATAGGTGTGGTTTTGGCGAGAGGTGGAGGGCGTGGATAGAGTGGTGTATTACGTCGGTAAGATTTTCCATTCTTGTGAATGGTTCTCCGGAAGGTTTCTTCAATAGCTCGAGGGGAATTCGGCAAGGGGACCCTCTTTCTCCGTTACTTTTTGTACTTGTTATGGAGGCTTTGAGTAAGATGGTGAATGCGACGGTTGACCGAGGCTTTTGGACTGGTTTCTCGATGGGAAATAGGGTGTTATCGGAGTTAGTGGTCTCTCACTCTTTATTTACTGATGACACTTTGATCTTTTGTGAAGCTTCTATCGAGCAAATCCAGTATGTGCGTCTCATTCTCTTATGTTTTGAAACTGTTTCGGGTTTGAGAGTGAATCTTGGAAAATCTAAAATTGTGGCTATTGGTGAGGTGGAGAACATATGGATTTTAGCTAATATCCTTAGGTGTAGTGTTGCTGATTTGCCGATGAAGTATTTGGGTCTCCCTCTTGGGGCGGGGTATAAGGATAAGGTTATGTGGAATGATGTGATCGAAAAAATAAAGCGTCAGATGGCAGGTTGGAAGAGAATGTATCTCTCTAAAGGAGGTCATTTAACTCTCATTAAGAGTACGCTCTCTAATCTTCCGACTTACTTTTTGTCTCTGTTTCCGATTCCTAGGAGTGTAGCTAAAAGACTTGAGAAAGTTCAAAGAGATTTCTTATGGGGAAGGATGGGAGACGAGCCTCAACTGCATCTTGTAAATTGGAATCAAGTCTGTCGTCCCCTTCGGTACGGTGGGCTTGGCATTCGTAAGTTGCATCAATTTAATCAAGATCTCCTGGGTAAATGGCTTTGGAGATATGCGAATGAGAGCGAGGCTCTGTAGTATAAGGTTATCAAAGCTAAATATGAAGATCAGGAGGGTGGATGGTGCACAAAGGAGGTTTCGGGTTCCCATGGTGTGGGCTTATGGAAGCACATTCGTCAAGGTTGGAATTTATTCGCCAAAGGTATTCGTTATGAGGTGGGGATGGGTTCGAAAGTTCGTTTTTGGCATGATATTTGGTGTGGGGTCTTCTCTTTGAAGCATGCCTTCCCGTCTTTGTTCAGGATAGCCAGACATAAAGAAGCTTGGGTGAAGAATAACTTTATTTGGAGGAATGGGGTTGTCAAGTGGAATGTCATTTTTGTGCGGTCAGTACAGGATTGGGAGATGGATTTGATTTCTTTTTCTTTGACCGGTTGTACTTGTGCAAGATATCCATAGGTTCTATGGATCGTATTCGATGGTCTTCGTCTAAGAAAGACAAGTTCGAGGTTAAGTCTCTCTTCAAGGCATTGTCCAAATTTGACCATGAGGTGTTTCCCTGGAAGAGCATTTGGCGTACTAAGGTGCCTATGCGAGTGGCTTTCTTCGGGTGGACCACGGCCTTAGGCAAAATTTTGACTCACGACACTCTGCGGAAGAGGAACCTAATGGTAGTGGAGTAGTGTTGTAGGTGCCAGAAGAGTGAAGAGTCGGTCAATCATCTTCTTCTCCATTGCGAGATCACAAGTACTCTTTGGCATACTATTTTTGATCGGTTTGGGATGCATTGGGTCATGCCTTGCAAGGTGAGGGGCTTGTTCGATTGCTGGTGGTTGGGAGGACATTCTCGAAGTGCGGTAGTGTGGAAGATGATCCCTCTGTGTCTTATGTGGTGTATTTGGAATGAAAAGAATGCTAGATGCTTTGAGGACTCAACTAGGACTATAGAGGAATTGACTCATTTTTTCTTCTTTACTTTGTATTCCTGGACAGCTGCTTGACTAGCTCCTATAGGGATTAGCTTCTCTGATTTCCTTTTTAATTTTTCTCCCTCTTAGGCGCTCTCTTTTATACTTCCCGTGTATGTGGGTTATGTCCCTCTATGCTCTTTTATATCATATTTACTTATCTAAAAAAAAAGAAGATCTCATCCCTTTCCCTTGGAAAAGTATTTGGCGGACTAAGGTTTCTTTGAGAGTGGCTTTTTTTGCTTGGACGGCCGCGCTTGGGAAGACTCGAACCTTGGATAATGTTCGGAAGAGAGGTATTGTTGTGATAAACCGTTGTTGCATGTGTGAATCAGATGGAGAGTCAGTTGATCATCTCTTTCTTCATTGTGGGGTTGCGCATATCTTGTGGAATGCCGTTTTCTCTCAGTTTGGTTTGTGTTGGGTGATGCCTAGCAGTGTCAGGGAGTTGTATGCTTCTTGGTGGGCGGGTGGCAAATCTTGTAGTGCTGTTGTGTGGAAAATGGTTCCTCTTTGCCTTATATGGTGCATCTGGATTGAGAGAAATGCTAGATGTTTCGAGGACTCGTCTAGGAACATTGAAGACCTTGTCCACTTTTTCTTATACACCCTTTTCACTTGGACTGCTGGCTGGCTAGCGCCTTTAGTGATCAGTTTCCCTGACTTTCTTTTTATGTTCTCTTCTTCTTTTTCTCCCTCTTAATCGCTCTCTTGTGTATTCCCTGTATACTAGGGTTGCGCCCCTTTGCGCTTTTGTTTAATACATTTATTTACTGATCAAAAAACAAGTTCTTTTTACAAAAGGCCACAACCTGATTGTAGTACTCATTGACAGTCTGAGCACCTTGTTCAAGCCCAAAATATTGTTTACACACCTCATAAATCCGAGTGATATTTCCAGTACCAGAATTCATATGACTAAGATGATCCTAAATATCCTGGCATTAGGCAGATAGATGCATGAGGATCCAATGTGTGACTCGATACTGTTCAACATAAGAGAGATAATTTGATTATCTTCTTGTTCCCAAAGGCTAGGAGCAGTGTCTTTAGGCATACCCGAAGTTAAGTGAGTAAACAAGTCCTTGCCTTTCAGAAAAACTTCAATAGACCGTGCCCAATAACTATAGTTCTATCCATTCAGCTTCACATGAGTCATTGGAGCATTAACTAAGTCTCAGGTTTAGCAGCCATAATCTCAACAACAAAGAAGCGAAAGACTCCACCACAGAAATACAACAAATAAGTAACTGTAACAACCACTCAAAACTAATGGAAAAACCCACTGCAACAATGCTGGAAAAAGGGCAAAAACCAGCTCAAACCAATGCCAATCAGTAAAATAATGAGAAAGAGAGAGAAGCCAGTCGGAATACGGCTGAAAAAACCAAAGAGGAACCTTCGCCAGAGACCATCCGAACTTGTCCGGGACAGGCAAACCACGCCGGCAATACCAAAACCAGAAGCTAAGCATAACAGGAACCTTCGCTAGAGACCTACCGGAGGCTTGCCTGAAACACGCTGGCGTCCAACAGACCTCACCGGCGATACCAACAACCATGGCTACAGACCCAAGCAACGACCACAAGGCAGCAACTATTGAACATGCTGGCCACCACCACAGAACACGCCAGCCACCATCTACCCCCAATCACGATTCACGGGCATTAAGCCCACTCAGAATTCCACGATTAGTAATACAGAGAGGAATATATATATATATATATATATATATATATATATGAAGGGAGGAAGAGGCAGGGTGGGAAGAGATGCGTTAGTAGTTATGGCTTTAATACCATGTTATAGGGTTTAGGGTTGCATGAAAAGAGAACAAAAGAAGAGGCTCAATATTCACGTAGCCTCCTTCCTCTCTCTCTCTCTCTCTCTCTCACACACACACACACACACAAGTATGAAATCCCCTATATATATACAAAGACCAAAATACCCACATAATATATTAACCCTAATACTCTCCTCTAACAATAGCAAAAACTTTAGTCAAAAAAATTCAGACACTCAGCAACAGGCTAATAGGTATGAAATCCCCTATTTCCAACTTCCCAATCTTTTTAGGGATATATATATATATATATATATATATATATATATATATTGTAACTTTGAATACAAAGACCAAAATACCCATATATATTGCCTTATAAAGTCTGGAAGGTTTAAAGGGCTTCTGGTCTGGGCCTTCTCTAAAGCCCAAGTTTGCTAGGCGTCTTAAGTCTGGGCAGAGAGGCGTTAAGGGCTTCGGGTTTGGGTCTTCCCAAAAGCCCAAACCCTGGGTGTCTTAAGCCTTCTCGTAAGGCGTAGGTGCTTCCATCGATGGCTTCTCTCCCGGTGGGATCGTCCAAAGTGACCACGGAGTGGGTTCCTTCGTTAACTCCGAAGCTTGCGATGGTGCTTAGTGATGTTCTGCCAGTGTCTGTGGTTCGGCAGGGTGCGGCTGAGATCACGGACGTTGAGCTATGTTTCGGCATTAGCTTTGGGGTTGCCGATGTTGGGTCTGGGTTTTCGTCAACGGTCCAGCAACTCTCTCCGGTGAGTATTCTTGCTTCTCCGTTGGTGGGCTCGCAGGTGGAGGCTCCTGCATCTCAAGCGGTCGACTCTATCTTATCTGAGGTGGATACTTGTCCGGCGAGCCCTCTATGTGTAGGGAAAGGGAGATTGTCTTTCTTGCGGCAACGGATCCTGTCGTTTCTCCGGCATTGATGGAAGCTCAGGATCAGACTGTTCGGAACCCTTCTCGGGGTGGTGAAGGAGGCGTCCTTGTCTATTCAGGCTATGTCGAAGTTGGTGTTGATTTGGGTTCCCCGTCGAAGACTATTTTGTTCCTGGAATCTTCTTAGGTTCGGCAGTTCAGTCCGGTGGGTACTTCCGTTTCCCCGGTGAGGGATTATGCCTCCCCGGAGATAGTTGCTGAGGCTGCTTCTCCATCGGTGGCGAGTCCTCTGTCTTTCTCTTCCTCGGCAACGGAGGAAGCTCAAGGTAAGACTGATCGGATCTCTTCCCTGGTGAATGGTTTGATCAAACGGGGGTTGTTAGACCCGAGAGTGATTTGTCCTTCTTCGACTGTAGTGAAAGAGGCGTCCTCGTCTTCTCAGGGTTATAAGGTCTATAGTTCTAAGGGAGCAGCGAAGCTGTGTAGTGTTAAGGTCGATAGCTCTCGTGCGCCTTTGGCAATGGTCTGTGTCCCTTCGGAGGTAGCTCCTATCAAGGCTGATCGTATCCCTGCATTGGAAAAAGGGTTGCTTTGTCGGGGGTTTTTAGGATCTAGAAATGCTTCTCCTTCTCTGCCTGCGATGAAAGAGGCTTCATCGTCAGTTAAAGGTTCTAAGATTGTCGTCGAAGAATCATAGGTTTGTTCTTCTTCGAAGAAGCATGCGGCTGAATTGGGTTTGAGACTCAGTGAACCTTTTCCTCGCATGTCGGAGGGTGGTGCTCCAATCTACTCCTCTTTTTCCAAGTCTCAAATAGGGTATACCCGGAGAGTGAAGCAGAAGATTGCTCAGCAGGTGCATAAGAACAAGGAGTTGTTTGCCGAGGTTGTGGCGAACACTGCGGAGAAAGGGGGTCGAGAACTATACGGAGGTGGTACAAGATGCGGTGAAATTTGCCTCCATTATGGGATTGTCTTGTGGTGAAGGAGGTGACGAGAAAGGTCTTTTGAATCTTTTGTCGAATATTGAAGAGGAGTGGGAGCCCTACACCCCAAAGGTGAAAGGGAAGAGGGAACTCAATAATTTAGAATGCTCCATCAATTATGAGGCTAGAGGGAGACTTTCCCCGGAGTGGTGCCAGCGACGACGGGGTTGTGTCGGGACCAAAAATGCATTCTCCTTTCCTCCAGAGGTGCATTAGGGGTTTGGGTTTTATGGCTGGTGTTGAACTAGTGTGGGCTTTAGTCTTTGGTTCTGTTTCTTTGGTTTTACCGTTTGGCTTTGGCTACTTGTTTGGGCTTTTTGGGTTGTCTTTGGGTTTTAAGTTCAGCTATCTATGTATACTTTCTTATGTACCTAAAGGCTCATTGTGCTTTTTTTTTATATATACAATATTATTTATCAAAAAAAAATAATAATAATTTAACGTGTTGGGCCTTATCTATTAAAAGAGAGTTTGAGCCCATATATGAGGGGAGTGTTAAAGTATTGATTAAATAATTAAATTTACCTATTCCAATAAGTTTAAGCTTTTGAGACAAGTGGTGATTTAACCAAAGGACCACCACACAAGCCTCAAACAATACCGGCCGAAAGCTGCTCCATTTTAGTTTCTCGAAAAACACTAAATCGGGCTTCCTATTTTCTAATAAGTTGCTAATGTCGAGCCTTTTCCCTGAATCGTTAATTCCTATAACATTCCACCTAATAATTTCCAAACTCATATTGAGGTTGAAGAAGACTTGCCATGACATTGAGAAGGAGAATGGGGTTTGGATGGATTTCTCGTGGAATCATAATTCACTGAACATGACAAATTAAGCAGGACCCTAACTCCTCTAACACCACTCCCTGTCTCCTTTTTGAAAGAGCCCGACTTTATGCCCCTTACATTTGGATTCAACTGCAAAGAACAACTCCGAAATCGCCTGTTCAAAACCTTCATATGAAACCCCCAAGAATTTTTCTAGCCCATAGATTCGTCTCTTGACCCATTCTGAGCACTCAATCTGGCATGCTCGAAAGGTTGTGGATTTGAAAGAGGGAACCTTGGGTAATATGAAGGACACCAAAGGAAGGGGCCACAGAACTTGGACTGAAGGGTTCAGGATATACTACAACAGTGTCCACTGGAAATTGGAGCACACACCTGCCCGACCCATTCTCTGAGCTATGTGTAACCACTGGTAAAGACTTACTTTCTCTTGTCTCTTAATTATTTGGGTTCCCACTAGCAAGTACAGCCACAGGGAGAAATTGACTATCACCATCTCGGAGAGAAAGCAAATCTGGCATTTCCGGAAGTCCACAGAAAAATTATTGCTAATTGCCCAAAATGAGAAGCAAAAATATTCTGATAAAGACGTTCCTCAGTAATATCATCATGACTTTCGAAGTCATGTGCGGTAGCAATACCAAACCAAATACGACGAGTAGTGGGGTCCTGAGCTAAGCCTTGGCTAAACCTTGGAAATCTTAATGCCATAATGCCTTTCAAATCCTCCTAGCCATTATCCTACTGCAATAATTCTTGCTAAGAAGAATGCCCATGTTGTGGCAATTCCACCCAGAAGGTAATGAGTTACTCCTACAGCACGTCTGGTATCATGTCATATTTAATTTACCTTTTCTTTTAATTTGTCATTATGTATCATAGAATGTGGACCAAAATGATTGGTTGTAAGATTACATTGAAAAACCTTTTCTTTTGTGCTTTCATTGTTAAGCCTTGAGCATAATTTGTTGGATGTTTCCACCGCCCCTAAGACCTGCATTTTACATTGTTGTATGTTTTTTACGCCTTTGTATTAGTTCTTGATGACCTTAGATGAGCAAAGTGAAAGTAAGTGGTTTAACATCTCACTTTTTTGACAGAATGCTGATTGGTATCTTTTGCATGCTTTCCTGTGTAGACAGGATGCTTTTGCAATCCTGGAGCATGTGCAAAATATCTTGGCTTGTCTCACTCAGATCTTCTTTCAAACGTTGAGGTATGTGTTATAGTTTTGGCTCATTTCTACCCATCTTTATATGATGATAAATGTTTCCTTGCCTAACAATTCCACTTTTGAGTTTAGGCTGGCCATGTTTGCTGGGATGACTATGATGTAGTTAATGGAAAACCAACGGGAGCTGTAAGAGTGTCCTTTGGTTATATGTCAACATATGAAGATGCCAAGGTAGATTTTGCTATCCCGAAAGCTATGCTCAAATTTTTAAGAACTCTTTCTCATGGTTCTGTATTTTCTTTCATTTTCCTAATGTCATGTGCCTACATATTCTAGGTAAATTATACTGAGTATATTTCAAGCTTCATCCAATTGACAGAAGTTTCTTTGAAATTTCATAGATGGCTCACTTATTCTTTTTTTATTTTTTATTTTTTATTAAATAAAATTTCAATTGTTGGATTACATATTGTAGATGTAGGGGGGAACTAATCATAAATTTTTAAAATATCTATTGGGTCTTTCTTTTTCTGTCTTATTTTTCTTTGTTGTTATATATGCAGAAATTTATTGATTTCGTGAGAGGTTCCTTTGTATCATTACCAAATCAAATTGGATGTGGGTATCACTTTAGAGAAAGGTCCATCCCCTTTCCAGACAAAGGTTACCTTTTTTTATGCTGCTTCGTACTTTGCTCTGAATGAATTGAAATTAATTCAAATCCTAACCATCTTCTCCATCCAAGTACCACTGTTCTTTCATTATCATTAAGTCCAAATGTCTATACTTAATTATGTTGTCACACTTGTGGGCTCTCTTATGCAGATAAGAAATGGTTTGCAGGTTTTATGGCCATTCTGGTCATACTTATTCCCTACATGTCACACCACAGTTATTCTAGAGTCGAGCTTATTCTGCTAAAGTTCCTAATTGGGATGAAGCATCTTTTAGGATGTACATACAACTCGAAGGCATTTTGTGTCTTTTGGGTTCCTGAAGGTGACACTTAACACTTTAACATTATTAGAACAAGCTGAAATATAGGTAGTCATATCCCATCCACAATGTTAGTCTGGAAAAGTTTTTTTTTTTTTTTTTTTCAGAAAAAAAAGAAAAACTTTACAATGGAATATCATCATAGGCAGTTCCGAGGCTTTTCAACTTGTTATAGTACCAAGTGTGACACCCCACATCGCCTGGAAAGGGGGATGTGCTTATATATATACTCACACCCTTCTTGATGTAACGCCTTTTAAAGCCGTGATAACCATGAACCTATCAGAACTCCACAATCAAACATGCTTATGCGAGAGTAGTACCAAGATAGATGGCTTCTTGGAAAGCCTGGTTCAAGGGAACCAAAAGCAGACAATATTGTGTCGTTGGGGTGGGGTGTTACACCAAGATGAAGAGATATCTCTCTCTAATTCTCTCCTTGTTAGAAAAGAAATGATTAAATTTACTATTTCCTATCACCTAAGCTTTTGGGTGAAGTAGTTGTTTACATAGTATCAGCGACTAAGGTCATGAGTTGTAACATGTCTCTATCATTCACCTCTCATTTCAATTAAATATTTCATGTATTGGGCCTCACTTATTAAGGAAAAAATTTGAACCCACACGTAAAGCAAAAAGTTGGAATATAAATTAAATGATTAAATTTATTTCATCCTACGAGCATAAATGGTGGTTTATTGGGGGGGGGGGGGGGGGGGGGGGGGGTTCAAGGATGAGACTAAGTTTCATTTGGTTAGTTGGCACGAGGTTTGTTTTCCGATTACTAAGGGAGGGCTAGGGATTTGGAGCTTGCGTCTTTTTAATCAAGCTCTCTTGGGGAAATGGTTATGGAGATTTGCAAATGAGGCAGAAGCTTGGTCGAGAAGTATTTTGGTGGCAAAGTATGGGGTGGTTGGCGTTCTAAAGTTCCTCGTGGAACGCATGGGGTGGGGTTATGGAAATACATTTGTGGGGTTTGGAGGTCGTTTTGGTGTCACTTCAGATTAGATCCTGGTTTGGGGGGGAAGGTCAAATTTTGGGAGGATTGTTGGTGTGGTGAGACGTCTCTCAAGGATGCCTTTCCAGGTCTTTTTAATATTGCTTGCAATAAGGATGCTTCCATTGCGGATATCCGGGAGTGTGTAAATGGGATGGTTCACTGGAATGTTACTTTCACCTGTAGTATTCATGATTGGGAGGAGATGGCCTTAGCCTCTTTCTTCTCGCTCTTGTACTCGTCTTCGATTCGGGGGGAAGGGGAGGACCGGATGTGGTGGATTCCTTCAAGAAAAGGGAAGTTTGAGGTACGCTCTTTTTATAGGATGCTTGCCTTTAAGGTGCCTAACCACTTTCAGTGGAAAAGCATTTGGCGCACCAAGGCTCCTTTGAGAGTGGCGTTTTTTGCATGGGCGGCTATCCTTGGGAAACCTCTCACGTTGGATAATGTTCGGAAGAGGTATCGTTGTGATTAATCGATGCTGTATGTGTGAGGTGGATGGGGAGTCTGTGGATCATCTCTTTCTTCATTGTGGGGTCGCACACAAGTTGTGGGATGTTATCTTCTCTCGCTTTAACATGTGTTGGGTTATGCCTAGAAGCGTAAAGGAGATGTTTGCTAGTTGGTGGGTGGGCGGGAGAACGAATAGTGCTATGGTATGGAAGATGGCTTCCCTTTGTCTTCTTTGGTGTCTTTGGAAGGAAAGGAATGCGAGATGCTTTGAGGATGTGTCGAGGAATCTTGAGAACCTTATTCACTTCTTTTTGTACACTTTATTCACATGGACTATAGGCTGGCTTGCTCCTTTAGTGATCAACTTTCCTGATTTTCTCTTTATGTTCTCTTCTTCTTTTTCCCCTACTTAGTCGCTCTCTTGTATACTACCTGTGTACTTGGGTTGCGCCCATATGCGCTCTTTAATGCATTATTACTTATCAAAAAAAAAAATGGTGGTTTAACGCTCCTAACTACTTCTTAGTTGGTATTAGGGTTCCAGTCGGACAAGTGGGCCACATTAAGCTCTAGTTTTTATACCCTTCGTATTAGAAGTAATAATTAATCTTGGTTGGTCCCATAAATTTGGTTGTACGTCTTATGGATGCAAATGTATATTTTTGAAATTGGCCAGACATTTTAGTTTTCTATCAATTGTTACATTAATACTAATAGCGGATGTAATACTTGCTTCTATATAACAAGACAATATGTTTCCAGAGTGGAAAGAAATCACAGTGGAGATGACAAAACAATCTTAATCTAAAATTAGTTAAGAATGTAAACCAAAGAAACTTTTTTTTTTTTTAGTCATAATACCCTTGGAACTTACAAATCTTTCTAATCAACATAATCCTTGAAAAATGTATTAAAGGGATGCATATTTGAAAACAACAAAATCACTTCTTGACTAGTAGAACCATAATAAAATTGATTGCAACACAGATGAGGTCAAAGAGAAAGGCATTTTGCGAATTGCCAAAACATTGAACTTTAAGTTAATATTTTTTAGTGAAATTAGATTGGACGAGTGGACCGAACAAATCAACTTCAGTGCTAAGATATGCTTTGAGATGTCTAGAAGTCCGTAAAGACAATGGAATGTTAGTATGAATATTGTCTCGGTTTTTCTTTCAAAGATTAGCTTTTAGTACATGAAATCCTCCATGGCGTTTGGCTGATCGGAAGATGCTGTATTTGTCAAAGGGAGGCAGGTTGACCTTGATTAAAAGTACTTTGTCCAATTTTCCTATGTACTATTTGTCCTTGTTCCTCATTTCGATTGGTGTGGCAAAAAGGCTTTAAAAACTTCAAAGAGACTTTGTATGGGGAAGTATCAATGATGAGTTTAAGTTTCATTCAGTTAATTGGTCGAAAAATTGTTCTCCGAAGCTATCGGGTTGTTTGAGTGTAAGAAATTTGACTCAATTCAGCCATACTCTTTTGGGTAAATGGTTATAGCGTTATGTGACAGAGATGAAGGCTTTGTGGAGATTGGTGGTAGAAGCAAAATATGATAGCACGAGTCGAGGTTGGTGTTTAGGGGTGGGCAAAAACCCGCCCAACCCGCAAACCCACCCCGCCCCGCCTTGCCCGGGTTTTATGTTTTTTTTGCGGGTTCAAGTAGGATTCTTCCTACCCTAGCGGGCGGGGCGGGTTGCGGGTTTTAGATGTTTTTTTCGGTGGGTAGCCGCCCTGCCCCGATCCACCCCGCATAAGTTTAAAAACTAAGAAACCCTAACCCTAATCTATTTAGCCTCTCTCTCTATTCTTCTGCCGCCGTCCCCTTTTCTCTCCCTCTCGCTCTTTCGTCTCCCTTGCTCTCTCTCCTCCTCTCGTCTGCTTCTCTCTCTAGTCTATGCTACCGCTCCACCTCCTCAGACCATTGCTGCTGCGCTGCTCCCACCTCCACAGACCACGATCTTGTCGATCCAGGTTTTTTTTCTCTCTCTAGACCTCTTTCATGAATTATTCTTTGGTTTTCTTTTCCATTTTTTATAGGTTTGATGTACGGTTGTGTATATAGGTTTGAATTGTTTGATGTAGGGTTGTGTTTGTTTCTCGGGGTTCTGAGAGGATCTGACGAAAAGACGAAAATGGAGGGGAAGAAAGAGGAAAAGAAAGAAGAGAAGCTGGTGGAGGAAAGAAATGAGAGGATCTGGAAAAGAACCCGCACAACCTGCAATACCCGTCTTGATCCGCCCCACCCCGCCCCGCAATACCTGAACCCGCGCGGATATTGTTACTTGTGCTCGGGTGGCGGGTTGGGGAAAAGGTCGATACCCGCCCAACCCCGACCCGTGCCCACCCCTATTGGTGTTCTAAGGAGGTGATGGGATCGTTCGGAGTAGGGGTGTGGATACATATGCAGTTACTATCGTTAGTCAATTCTTGGAGGCTCCTAGCGTTTCATATTGAGAAGCTGTTACTTGTATTATTCGATATTTGAAATGAGTTCCTAGCCTTGGAATATTGTATAGACAAAATAAACATCTCCGAGTAGAAGGGCTTACTGATGCAGATTGGGCAGGTTCTCCCTTAGACAGACGATCTACTACAAGATATTATACAGTCTTGAGCGGTAATTTGCTAAGTTGGGAAAGTAAGAAACAGACAGTAGTGGCAAGGTCTAGTGCCGAAGTGAAATATAGGGCAATGTTGCAGACTGCCAGTGAGTTGATGTGGTTACAACATTTTTTCTAGGAAATTGGATTCCCAACACCTACTCCTATCCCGTTATTTTGTGATAACCAGGCAGCTATACACTTGCGCCTAATCCCCTTTTTCATGAAAGAACCAAGCATATTGATGTTGATTAACGATTTGCTATGGAGGCCAAATCATTCTCCTTTTCGGCGATTGCAGGCAAGACATAGTTGCGTTTGGAGAAAAGGAGAAAAGGGCTCGTTGGTTCCTTATATCTGAGTCTTCAATGCTCGGATTGGCTGGCGAACACAGTGGAGGGGGCGTCGCTGTCTCCAGGGAAGGAGGAATTTGCCAAATCCTTTAGGGAAAATGGGAATGCTTTGATGGTCCATAAGGGTTGCAACAAGGCCGGTCGTTTCTTAGTGGCCGTTTGTCTTTGCTGAGGGTGGTCGGAGAGGGGCATTTGGTTCCCCAAGGGTTTTGAAGGTTGGGGCTGGCAACGCATCATGGGAGAGCTACGAAAAATTTTGGGGTTTTTCGCAGCAGAGGAGAAGCCAATGGTCTCTGGTGTCAACTCCGACAAGGGTTTTTCCTCAAGAGATCGTTCCTATGCGGCTGTGCTCTCCTCATCGCCCGGTCTCGACTTGTGCCCTGTGGTGTCTTGGTGCGAGCTGGCGAAAGGCGGTGAGGTGGCGAGATCACCTGTGAATTGCTTCGAGTTTAAGCTTGGTGCGCTGCTTAAGAAGAATGACACTGGGCTGGGTAGTGGTGGCCGATCTGGTCCACATGGCGGTGGCGATCGTTTTGGTCTCAGAGGCAGCGGCATTTCACGGTTGAAGACGTTGAGGGTTTCTCTGGTGTGGAAGAAAATGTTGGAGAAGAATAGGTTGGATGTGGATCAGGTTTTTTCCAAATTGGGCTTGAGGCCCAAAGTTCCTCTTGGTTTTAGGCTGCGAGCTAGACTCCGGATAATATCTTTTACTGGGCCTCGTTTGGGATCCAGGCCCAAAATTTTGGGAGCAGCTTCGGAGCCCTCTTCGAGTGTTGGACTTATTTCGAGTCAGCAAGTTCCCCAGGAGCATACTGGATAGGTTTCGGGTACTGAGATGGGTTTTGGGAATGCCTTGTCGGAGCTAATGGGTTCTACACTGCCGGTGAATGGTTCTACATCGCCGGTGACATCTGAAGTTGATGCGATGCCAATTTCTGACCCTAGGTTGCCAGTGGTTACTATTGCCGAGGTCACTGCTACAGCAATGAACATTTCTGCAACTTCAATGACTATTCCGATGAACACGAAGTGGGCCGAAGCTGATGCGATGCCTCTTTCTGATCCTGGGTCGCCGGTGGATACTGTCGCTAAGGTGCTGGTGGCTTCTACGGTTACCGTTGAAGTTTCTGGTATGGCTGATCGGAAATCTTCTCCGGCGTAGGGCTTGCTCTGTCGGGGTTTTTTAGGTTCGAGTCCCGCTCCTCCTCTCTCGACTCTAGTTGCCAAGGACGTCTGTCCTGCTCCTCCTCAGCAACTAGGTACCTCTCCCTTCTGAACTGCTGGTTCTAGTGATTATTCCTATGGTGCGGCTGAGCTAGGTACGAGACTTTGCCTCTCTCATCCTGGTATGACGGATAGTCGAACACCTTTTTATTCTTCTATCTCCAAGTCTTAGCAGGGGTATACTCGGAGGGTGAAGAATAATATAGGTAAGCAGCTGAATAAGAACAAGAACCTGCTGGCTTTTGTGGCGGATACTCCAGTGGTTGAGGAGGAGGGCTATTCTGAGGGGGTGCTAGATGCGATGGAACTCGCCCGCACCTTGGGATTAACTGTTGGGGATGACGAGAAAAAACTCGAGTCTTTTTTCTGTCATTGAAGCGGATAGAGACCGTGATCCGGGGGTGTCTGTCTCCAATACTAAGGGGAAGAGGGAGCTTAAAAACTTAGAATTCTCCATTAATTTTGTGACTAGAGGATGTGGCTCTAGTAGGGTCAAAGGCAGGGTGTTTTAGTTTTGCCTTGTATTTTGGTTTCTTTTTTGGGTTTCTGTATGGCTGTGGCTCTATTGCTTGGGTTGGGTCTTCTCTGGGTTCTAGGGTGTATTTTTGGGCTTTTGTTTGGGTTACTTAGGTATACTTTCTTGTGTACTTAGAGGCGCATTGCGCTTTTTTGATATATATATATTATGAGAAAGGAAGGCTACGTGAAAAATATGAACTTGCTTCCTCTGTTTCTCTCCCGTTTTTGCATGAAACCTCTTAACAGTCAATATCTTAGGTCTGATTTATCTCTAACATTTTTAAATTAGACATACAACCAAAATTGGTCCACTACACGACAACGGGGCTCAACAAAATATTTAAAGATAAACTAGGCAACACGCTATATTTAAAGATAAACTAGGCAACACACTGTATAGTCTGTAAGAAACAAAAATAGAGCAACATTTTTTCTCTTTTTTTTTTTTCGCTTCTTCTAAATGACCTGTTATTTAGGGAGACTGACTTCTTGTTTGTCTATAGCTGAATGACCTGTCGTTTGGGTCTTGACTAGACAACATGTCACAGACCGCTAAACTTCCTTGCCCACATTACCTCCTTCGTGCAACCACAACAGTCAAGCATGGAGAGTTTTGATTAGCACAGGTGTGCTGGCGGCAAAGACTCGCCCAAAACGTGTTAGACTCTGCTGAAGGATCTAGAATGTGAGTCTGTTGTGGCAACAAGTGCAGACCAAGTGTAGTTCTAAAAGCACCAATCTTAGTGGCACAAACATGAAATGAAATACAACTAAGTTGATTTTTTTTCTAGGGACCAGACTTGCTCTGATACCAAGTTGAAAGATGAAGAAAAGGATATTGCCTTATTCCTCGATGATACAAACTATTATGGAAAGATACTTATTGAAGATCACATAATAGGAATAAAATCAGGCAATCAAATCATGGAGAATCATATTTGGGATTCCAACTTTTGAAAGGATCATGTATTTAATGCACATTCCTTTGAAGTAAAAGTGATAAAACTAGCCCTCAAAAGTTGAAAACTTATTCAGTGATTTGTTTATAAAATGCCTCAAAATTTTACTTTCAAATGGTAATTTTAGAAAATATAAAATTCTAAATTTGATCTTTCAACTGAGGCCTCTATTTGGGAAAAAAGGGAGTAATGTGGGGCGGGGGGATTGCAACTTTGGTTGTCCTGATTCATTCTATTTTAGTTTTTACATAACGAAATCTTCTTCTTTGTTGTCTCTGTGCTGTTATCATGTTTGCACTGTTGATTCCTTCTCATCATCTTACTTCTCAATTCTTCCACTCGTATTTATTTTACTGCTGCACAGTTTCCCTGGTAAAACTAAAAGTAAACAACCATGCAGCATTATTTTGTACTCTCAATGGTGCTTCTGATAGACAGAAACATCACTTCACATAATGCATTATCTGTTGTATCTGGCATCTGAATTTTTAATAAACTGCAGGTTCTGGAAGCAGACTCCTGGCTGGTAGTTTCTACCTAAACTCCATTACGATCTACCCTATAAAATCATGTGCAGGATTCAGCACAGAAAGTTGGCCTCTCAGTAATACCGGTATTGGACATTGTAATTATTCTTGGCTTGATGAACTGAGTGATGCATCATTAAACTCTTGACATTAATTCTAGGTTTGCTGACCTGTGCACTTGTTCCTTTTGTCATCGTACAGTAGCCATTTTATAAATGTTTGCATCCCTTTGGAAATACTCTTGTGCGACTCGGACAGCACCATAAATGCCTGCATTTTCCAAAGTCATGCACTCATTACATTTTTTAATGCTTGGATTAACATATAACATCAATAATTTCTTGGAGATAATACTATGTTTTACTAATGCATATTGTTAGACATTAAAGGTGAAATGTCAAATATTATATCAATGATGATATGATTTTATTTCCAATCATATATCAATTATTCAATCACTGTGCAGTTTGTCAATTCTGACAGTTAAAGTTCCCAATGCTCACAGCTTTATCTTGCAAATTGATTGAAATCATGCACTATAATCTTTCTGTGAGTCTGCATTTTAAAGATTTTTCTGTATAATAATATTGTGCATTTATACAATTGCAGTATACATCCTTTTGTTTCTGGTTTTGAACCTTCTTTTCTTTTTATTGTTTCTGATGAGATGTGAGATAGGTATACTGTTAGAGCTCATAACATCCTCTCTCACCACTCTCCTACAAAGATTGGAAAATCTAATATGAAAACCATCCTGACTGGGAGCTTTTTCCCCATTCATTTCTTTCAGTGCCCTAAACACCATGTTTATCCAACCAGCCACTGCCTTCAGAATCTATAGAAGAGAGTTGAATTCCATCCACATTTGGTTTCCACTTTTCTGGTTGATGATACAAGTCCTCATAGAACTGCACATTTCCTTCCTCAACCTCCTGCTCCTCTGTGAGAGTAACACCATTAGAAGTGAGAGATATAGAATGGCCCGGCAAACTCCTAGAAAGATTTTGAGTTCCAAAGCGGCCTAGCCTTTGACCTAATAAGAATGGAATAGAGTAGTAATATAACAAAGTGCTTGCAGATTTTTGAGACCGTATTGATCTCATTTTAAATTGAACAATAATCCAATTATTAGATCAGCAATCTCTTCCCATACTTTTATGGGTTGTGTATCATGTGATCATGTTATGTGCATTTCACCTACACTAGTGTTTTTCTATGGTTGAGATACGGGAGATTAGATTCTTTTCGCATTGCTTTCACATGTGAACTCAAACTCTTTTTTAATAAGTAAGACCCATAACATGGAATATTTAATTGAAATTGAGGGTAAATGACGGAGTCATAGTTCGAACTATACCATGTTAATTCACCACTTGTCCTAAACATTTAAGCCGATAGGAGGAGATAAATTTAATCAACACTTTAATAAATAGGCTATTAACTGTATTTAAGAATCCAAAATACCATTTTTCTTTTCCTCTTTTAAACACGTCCGACACTTATTGGACACCCCTAAACATGGAACAGGCACACTTCTAGCCTTGGTGTGTATGACAATATAAAGTGTAGACTATTAACATAATTGCAAGGATGGACATTGTAAGGCTTTATGACATGGAATTGACCCTTTCAGGGTGAATAATGTTCTTTTTCAATGAATAAACTAGATGTCCATGCTTGATTCATATTCTAACCATATCTGTGTCTTATTTCTTTAGGATTCATTGTGTCAACACATTTTTATCCTGTTTTTACATGCCATGATTTGTAATGAGCACTATGGTTTTGTTGTCCCCAAGTATTAATGAATTACTATGTCATTGATTTGAGCAATATTTTACTTTATATATTTTTGAATTTTGAGCAGGTCTGAGATATGATCGTGAGTGGATTCTTAAAAGCTTAACTGGTGAAATTCTTACCCAAAAGAAGGTGAACTTTTCTCTTTAAATGGATAAATTGTTATGTAGATAGTAGTGTTGGTCTTAAAGCATGTTAAAGGCAAATGGCAACCTCCAGGTGCCAAGTCCTTGTGTTGTTTGAGGCATGACATGCTAAAAAGGTCGATCTCTCAAGTGAATTAAGATGTCAATTTGTAAACATAGGACTCAAATTACAAAATAAATAGAAAATTATTTTTCTGACAAACAGTGAAGTGTCTTTAATATTTAAAAAGGTCAGAGTGAAATGTCTTTATAATTTTAAAAATGTCAATATTTTATTCAACATCTTTTAAAAAGTACAAACTTGTTTAACTTTATCAAAATATCTTAGCACCTAAGTATTCTTAAAAATGTTGATATTTTAAGCCACCATTGAAGTGGACTGTCATTTTGTTAATAAATTTGCCAATTGATCTTCCAACTTCACCTAAGGAGTAACGGTCTCTTCATTGACTAACTTGTTACGAACAAAATTACAGTCCACTTCAATATGATTAGTATGTTCATGAAAAAATGGACTAGTGGCTTTGTTGATTACTCCGTAATTATCACAGAAATTGTGTCATAGGTGCTGCTACTTTAAAACCAATTTCTTGAAGAAAGTTTCTCAACTAATAAACTCACAAGTTGTGTGAAACATTGCTCCGTACTCAGCTTCTACACTAAACCTGGCAACCACTATTGACTTCTTACTTTTCCAAGTTACTAAATTACCTCCTAGAAAGGTACAGTTAACTTGTGGCGGACCTTCAATGCTTAGGTATCCATTAGCTTTATATAATAATCCGCATCTTGGTGATCCTTTTAGATATCTAAGAATATGTTGAACTGCAACCAAATTTGGCATTCTTGGCTTCCAAGACATTGACAAACCACGCTCATTGCAAAAGAAATATCCGGACTAGTGGCAAGATAGTTCAACTTTCCGGCCATTCTTTTATACATTTTTTGATGCTCAAGAGGCTCTACTTGACCAATCATCAGTTTTTGATTTGGATCCATTGCCTTATCAACTAGTTTAGACTCCAAGATCTTGCAAAAGGTCTAAAGTATACTTTCATTGTGATAAACCGATACCACTAGCTTCTTCTTCGTCAATGGATCGGATCCCGCTCCAACGTGCTCTGATACTAAGTTGAGAAAATAAATGGTGGGTTAATTTTCACATAGGATGCCACACTTCGTTTTTTATTATAGAGGAGATTACACTTCAAGATTAACACGAAGTATATCAATAAGATACATTTTGTCACCGCTTCTAAACAAGATAGACTACTAAAACAGTCAAATAAGATTAAACTACTATTCTAACAAAAAAGAATAACAAAACAAATATTTTTTAAGTAGAAGACTTCCAATTTAATTGAAGTAAAAAGAAAAAAGTTACTTATAATTTATATATGTTTTAGAGTAGGAAAAGGTGAGTAATTTCCATGTGGCGGGTTTGTTTGCTTGTTGGTGGTCGGGAGGTCGTTCTCGAAGTGTTGTTGTGTGGAAAATCGTTCCTCAATGCCTCTTGTGGTGTTTATGGTTAGAAAGGAATGCGAGATGTTTTGAGGATTCTGAGAGATCCTTGGAGGAGCTCACGGCCTTCTTCTTTTACACTCTTTTCACTTGGACAGCAACGTGGCTCGCTCCTTTAGTAATTAGCTATGTTGATTTCCTTGTTCTTTCCTCTTCTTCTAATTAGGCAGTGCTCTTGTATACTCCATGTGTACTAGGGTTAGGCCTCTTTGCGCTTTTGATAGATAAACATTACTTATCAAAAAAAAAAAAAAATTTCCATGAGATTTTTTTTTTTTTTTTTTATAAATAATTAACATATCATTAAAAGCGTATTATGTACACAAAAGAAACCACTTAGCTCGTAGCATCAAAAAGAATAAGAAAATCATGATAACGAATTACCAAAGGAGAAACAAAAGCAGATGTCCAAAGATGTAGGGTGTTGAAAAATAAAGACTTAATCTCTTCTAAAGTCCCATCATGGTCCTCAAAATTTGCATTTCCTTTCCCTCCATAGACACCACAAAAGGCACGAAGGCTCCATCTTCCACGCAACAACACTCGGAGTGATGCCAACAGTCTACCAACAAGGATACAAGTCGACTACTCGTCTATGCATAACCAAGACAACCCAAATCGACTGAAGAAAACATTGCAAAATGAACAAACAACCTTACAACTACTCGTCTTTCTTTTTACACATGCAACACCTTTCAGCCACAATGACATGCCACTTTTAGAGATTGTACATAGTAGGGATATTTCTTAGGGCCACCGACCAAGCAAAAAATGCTACCCTCAATGGAACCTTAGGCCACCAAACACACTTCCAATGGAAACGAAAGCCATCATTACAACCCATAACACAGTAAATAAATTTAACACCAAACAAACCCTCTTTTGGAAGGCACCCAATGCAACTTGTCCTTACCTTCCTGTATCACTCTCACTAAATACAACACCTTGAAAAACGAGGCAAATGTATTCACCTTCCAATCATGAGCCACTCTAGAAAAGTTTACATTGCACTGAATAGAACTTTCACAAAGTTCCACATAAACTGCAACAAAAGCATCCTTTGCACAAGCAATACCAAATAAATCTGGAAAGGTGTTCTTAAAAGCCATATCTCCATGCCATAGATCATTCCAAAATCTAACCTTAAAGCAATCTTCCCACCTCAAATCTAGTATGACTTGAAAACTTCCCCCCAAGCTCTCTTAATATTCTTCCATAACCCCCACCCCATACACCTCAACAGGCTCACTAGAACAACACCCTCCCCATGATCTTTCATATTTAGAGTCTACCACCATTCTCCACCGAGCCTTTCTCTCAAGCCCATAGTGCCAACACCATTTGCCTTAGAAAGCATGACATCTTGAAAATAAATACCATTAACATAGTCCAGAGGATTTTAACGTCGAAAAAGAAAAGATTTGTTGGGGGGGAGGAAGTATTTGTAATAGATAAAGAGTCAAAGAAGAACTGACAAAAAAAACAATTCTTTTAGTGCAAAGAGAGATATGGATGTCCCCAAAAAAATGAAAGACCACTTGTTCTGTGTTCTTGGTGTGGACAGAGGGAGAGACTAAAAAACTGAAAGAAGAAAAAGAAAAAAACAAGAGGTAGTTTCCTGGTTGTGGTTCTAACAAGATGGGCTCCTGAAGCTTCAGTCTTTGATACGGTTTTCGGCTAATTGTTTCTGCCTTTTGCTTATTTGATCAAACCCATTCAGCCCCACTTTCTGATATACCTTAGTTTATTTTGTTGCCCCAGACCTTTTATATTACTTAAGACAAAACAAAAGAAACAAGTGAACAAAATTGTCCTCCTATTAAAAGTCTAAACAGCCATTTCTTTAAGGGGACTATTTTGTCCAGCTGCAAATGTAGGGAATTTTACAGTGGCACTTTCCTCAAGCACCTAACACTGCTCGCAAGGTGCTCAGCTAAGTGCCAAAGGCGAATACCTCACTTAAAGGTACCTGGCCGAGAAGCTTTTGAGCGTTGCCCTGGCAAGGTGCCTAGGCAAGCACCAGGCTTGCCTTTGACAATACTATTATAAATTTCTTTGATCTTTCAACTGGACTTATAAGTCTCGTTTGCAAGGATAATATTTATGTCAAAATCATCCAACTAGCCAATGATCCTTTGATTCTTAACTTGCTTAAAACGCCTTCAATTTAATTGCTGAGAACAAGTGTGTTTACCCTCTAATAGTGTAGGTATGTGCTAGGAGTTTATTAGGAGGTTAGGTTCTTGCAGTGTTGATCACTATTTTGTCATTGCAGGCTAGTGAATCGACAAAATGAAATGACATATTTCCCCAATTTCTTATACTGCATTTATGATGAAGTCTACCTGTTCCTCAACCAGTTGCCTTTTTTTTTTGCCATGTTTATTGTGCCATATCTATTACACTTCAGCTCATGGATGGGCTGTCCATAACCTTTTTTTGCTGATTCAACTTATCAGCAAAGCACTGATGACCTAGTTTTAGAGTAAAGGTCTTATTTTTATTTGATATTGTGTTCAGGATGGAAGTTTGTTTTCCAACGACTTTTTACTATTTTGGAGTATCTAATAGCCTTACTCTTATCCATGTCATGTTATGTCAACATGGCTCTGTGAAGTTCAAGTTAAAGAGATGTGCATAACATAGATGATTCAATTATGTACATAAGTGTTATGTGGGAGTATTTTTCGGTTGACATATTGATTATGTAAATAAGTAGATCTTCTGTCTTCATTGTTGGATATTCAGATTCAGTTTTTATCTGTATGACTTGGTTTTGTAGGTTCCAGAAATGTGCCTTATAGGTACTTCTATTGACCTTCATCAAGGAATACTATTTGTAGAATCACCACGTTGCAAAGAGAGGCTGCAGATCAGCCTTGAGTCAGAATCGTATAATGGTAGTGGAGAGGAAATTTGTATTCGTGGCCAGAGGTGAGATATAATACACTTGCTAGTTATATTTGCTAATTACTTGTTCTTTTGCTTGGCTAGCAAAGAAAGATGAAATCTTTATGTGTAATACACAACGATAGAATGGGATATCGATTGGTTGCACTACCGCATACTAGCTAGGTTAAGGATCATAACTTGAGCAACAAAAATGTCAATGAGGATGACAACAACAATGAATATAACACTGCTATGTAACTATCAGAGAAGAAAAAAAGTTGGCAACAAACTTCACATCACGATCGGTGATATGCCAGGCATCTTGGAGTCAACTTGGGTCAACATGAAAAGCTTGGTCACTTTTTTGGTATCTGGTCCACTGCAACTTGTTAGAATACATGATATGATTCTGTTAGAAGAGTTATTTGGGTTTGTGAGTCATTAGGGTTTAGTCTATATATTGTGATGCGTTGTATTAGGTTTATTAAGCTTAATAACAAGAAGAGGCAGCAGCCTCCTTTCCTGTCCTACAAATCTTAACAGATTCCATATTAGGTATATATTCCTTATAGGATACCTTCTAGGATTCATTCTAATCAGGTTTGATATCATACTTATCTTTATCTTTATCTACCTCAATTATCCTATAAATATCATTAAGGAATAAAAACATATTGTAGCCATATCGGCCTCTTCCCTAGTGATAGATGTAGGTTTCTAACACCAAACCACCCGAAAATCTTTGTTTCCATGCTGTCTATTTCCTCTACTATTTTCTTTCATTTTCCATTTCATTACTAACTTCTTCACAACTTCCAATTCTGTGAAATATAAAGATTTAAGTCACTTAACCAAGACGTGGTTTATTATCGATTTATATATTTGACCACATTATACAAGAAAGGGTTTGTTTTATTTCCCATGCAATAAAAAATGCATTCACCTTATTTCTTGGACGCCAAATTAATGGTTCGTGTTGCCAGATGTACCTAAACTCATTAACTTCTTGTCTTTTACAAGAATGGTGATGTTTTTCGGATAATACTAGGCAGATGAAAGGCATCTTGAGTTAGCAATTTTAAACAGTTTGCTTCATGAACAATGTTGTAATGTCTAACACGTTTAAAATAACAATTCTCAAAACTGTGGAAGAATCATTTTATATCCACACTATCAAATGAAATGGGAAATGCCTTTTATTCTCTATACGTTATCTTCATTGTATTAAACTCTCAAAGTTGCAATTAAATTGTCATTTGTTGGGTAGATATGAAGGCCAGGGTTACAACAATGAAGTCAATAGTTGGTTTAGCCATGCAGTCGGGCAACCTTGCTGTTTGTTGCGGTGTTCGATGTCCACCAGTTATTATTTGAATAAGAGCGGAAGTGTGGGAATGTGTAGAGATGGGCAGAGCAGATTGAATTTTTCCAATGAAGCTCAGTTCTTATTAATATCCAAGGAGAGCGTATCTGACCTAAATAACAGAATAAGTTCAAGTATGTTCTCGTACCGTATTCAGTTTTGTATGAGTTAATGAAGCTTGTTAATTTTCAGTTGTTTTGAAAATGCTTCTGTATTTTTTTTTTTTTTTTCCTTTTTTGCTACATCGACAATACTTAGGAATTACTTGAGGGTGTGTTTATTTTTGGACCTTCCCTTTGCAATATATAGTCATTCAATTAAAAAAACATTGGACCTTGACCTTTATAGAGCGTCAAGTTGCTTAACAAAAATGAAAAGTTATACCAAGTAACTTGGTCTATGGTTAGGACACAGCCAAGAGGTGTAATCGAGGTCTTGTTTTAGTCAGAAGTTGGCTTACCGAAAAACATTGGAACAAGCTCTACATTAACCTCAGGCACAGTGTTCCTTTAGAATAAATAAAATAAAAGAATACTACAGATTCAAGCCATTTCTTTCTCATAGCTGGACTCTTTTTTGCCCCTTTGGCTATCATTCTAACTTTTGTATCATTCGGTGTTTTGAGAATATTTTTGAATCATAAAATATATGCAAAGTATTAATTGATGGTAGCAGATGCAAAGAAGGGTTCTTCCGGAGTGCCAGTTGAAGTCAGTCCAATGAGATTTCGGCCTAACCTTGTCATATCTGGAGGCGAACCTTATGCAGAAGATGGATGGAGAAATCTTAAAATTGGGGATAACTATTTTACAGTAAGTTCTTTAAACTTTGAATGGGAATGATTACAGCTTTTATTCATGTCAAACACAAAAGAACAAGCTATGGCTAATTCCTGACACTAACAAAACTTTAGCCTCGTGATGTTGTACAGTTTTACAGATGTAATGAAAAATTTCCATAACCATAGTCACTTATGTAATGCTTGCTGCATACATCATCACAAAGTACTTCCATGCATCCCTTTCCACTACTATTGTAGATTTAGTGGTATTTTACCATACCTTTTTTCTCTTTATAATGTCTGTTGCATAAATCACTGCAAAATGATGCAATTCAGTCTTGCCTTCGTTATTAAAAATTGATGCAAACCCTTATAATTTTATTTGTGGCTAATGTTTTGTCCAGATTTTGTTATCCTTCTAGTAGATGTGTGGACGAAAATATGGGAGATGTGAATAATCTTCTTGTATTGGTTTTGAGATGCATGGAGAATAGGAAACTAAAGTTTTTTGTTAATATACATCTTTCATTGCCATGTATATCCATAATAGTTGCATGAAAGATGTATATTAACAAAATAGTTTTTTGTTATGATGCCAAAATAGTTGCATTTAATATCATATATACTTGAGCCCAGAAAGGTCTGTGAATCATTGCACTTTTCCAGATCAACTTTTCACGGGTCATCTCTGCTTTCTTTCTCAGTCGCTGGGTGGATGCAACCGTTGCCAGATGATCAATCTTGTGAACAAAGCTGGGCAAGTGAAGAAGTCAAATGAACCTTTGGCTACTTTAGCATCATATAGGAGAGTGAAGGTTCGCCAAACTAGACTCCTTTGAATTTTGTTTCTTTGTTGGTTGATTTCTGTTCTGAGTGCATATATATAACACTAAAAGTTACATGAAACCAGGGGCAGATTTTATTTGGGTTACTACTGAGATATGAGATTGGTGATGGAGTAGAGCAGGAACCTGAGTCGTTGCTTCAAGTAGGACAAAAAATACATCCAAATTCTTTTTAGCTTCGAGGAATGAGTTCACACACTTGCCTGCGCCATCTGGAGAACGGAGTTGGCGATCTGTTTCTGGAACTTTAGATGAGCATTCACATTTATTCTTAATTCATACAAATAAATCTCTCAGAATCAAGGTATACTGATAATTGCGTTGCAACATCTGAAAACGGATCAATAGGTTACTTGTCCTCTACACTAGTATTCAAAAAACACTGGTACATTCTAAGCAAGTCAGAAAAGGAATAATACATGATTCTTTGAAATTTCATAGTGCTAGAGCGACTATAGGGTCATAAATTTTGTAGCTTCTTTATTTTTATTTCTGATGATGCTGTATGAAAGAATTGATGGAAACCATCACATCGTCATTTTATGTTTCCGTTGTATAATATTTTAACATTGGTATTAGAGTCGGCTCTTGTGTATTTATTTTTAAAAATAGTGGTTCTTGTATTACATCTATTTTCTACCTCAGTCTGATATCTTGTTTTTCTTTGGAATCGACAATACATAATTAAGCAGGTAGAACTTGATCTTCTATAAATAGTTATAAGTTTTACCGGCACAGAAGGCTGAAATATTAGTTGATAATAAAAGAAAGACTTGCAATATTGAATGTATTCTATTCAGAAATAAAAGGTTGACCCATTCATGCCTCTTGACCAAGGACTTTGACTTCTTCTCTCCCGAGGCTAATGTACGTTCTGACTTTATCGTCATAGATATTGACTAGAACCCATTCAGATAATTAGTCCTTAATACAAAGTCTATATAGAGAAAGAGGGAGAGGTCAGTTGTTCTGTTTACAATAACAAAATTTGATGGTAACAGCTAGCTGATCATGTGTTAATTTCGGTTACCCTTGTGCTAGAGCGACTTCTCATTCCTTGTATTCTTCTAACACCCTTAAGAACAATATGTCTGCAATCAACTAAGCAAAATAATAGTGCTCTAGGAGTGTAAGATCAGCTCAGCTGCTCGTGAACTACACTGTTAAATTCGATTAGGTTTCAGTTTGACAAATGAGGTGTTAGTTGAACATATGTTTGAATATCAAACGAGACATACTTGTATAAACTCTATTTTTACAACAAAAATAAAAAAAATAAATAAATAAAAATTGTTATTTTTGTAATAAGAACATCGTAAGGGAATTCTGTTCTTGATATGAAATATAAAACTTGAATTATTGTTGTGAGTTTAGTTTTAGAAATTTGTGTACATGAGTGTGTGTATAAGTATGCATGGATATATATGTGTGTGCTCGTGCGAGTTTGTGTATGTGCATAATGAATTTATATACATATAAACTAGACATTAGATTATTTAATATTCAAGTAAATTTATTTAATTAACTCAAATGATTAAATTTTAACAATACTTAGTTAACTAATGACTAGTATGGATTTATGAAAAGATTAAACAATCAAGAAATTTGCTTTATTCTAGCTGAAGTACAAGAGTGATGAAGATAGTTTCATTACGAATAGCCATCGCCATCTTTTTTGTTGTTAATCTTCGTAACATGAACTGTTAGGTTGGATAACCACAAATTGGTCTCGTAGACTTTTTTATCCAAAAAAAAAAAAAAAAACACCCTTCCACATAAACCGCAGAAAGAAAGGTTGCAATTTTGTAGTCAATAACTTACGTAAAAATCAGCTAGGAAAGCCTTGGGTTTAGTGAGCTGTATGACACGTTTTTTTATTTGCAAAAAGCAATTTCCAACAAAACATTGGAAGACAGTTGGACCATCCAGAACTAACATTTTTGAAACATCGCTAGTGAATTTACCCAACTCCAAATGATATTATTGTTGTCACCAAGGAACGACATCATTGTCATTGTCATGAGACAACCACAATTATTTGATCATGATTACGTCAAAAATGCATTTACCATAGAATAAGAATATGCAATAAGTGTTATCCAGTCCCAATAAATAAACGTCAACCCTATGTGCCTCCTCCATGTACAGTACAATAAGTGCCATTTTCCAGGCAGCAACTCCACCCAATTCTGCATGTTCAGAACAGTAGAGTAAGATAAGTTCCAACAAGCTACACCAATGACTAATACAACAGACTCTACAATAATATGGACGGTCCAATTCAACGGGCACCAATAGTGCTGTTTCGATTTCATTACTCCAATTGACTGCTTGCATAGAGCAAACATTGTTCAACATAGAGCATCGGAAATCCAAGTTGCAGTAGCCAAACAATAGAAACAAGAATAAACACTGAAATGAAGGAAAAAGCCAAGAGGTCACTGAACAACACACATACAAGGATAATTTGAGGCAAAAATTTAAAATAATAATAATAATATTTCGAAACAGGGAAATTTTAGATATGGCTACCTTTCAATATATATATTAAAACTGGTTATCAGTTTTAAACATCAAAATTGAAAGAAAAATACCAAAATTAGGCCTACACATAAAATTAGCAAGCACATAATGATCTCAATGCACGAGGGTAAGCAAATCTCTCCAGTTCATTTCAAACAAGAACGAGACACAACATATCAACAACACAACTGGGAAACACCACATGTTAAAACCCACATAATGGAAACACTCAAATTAGTAGAAATCCTAAATAATGACTGGAACTCATGGAAGATGATGTATCAAAAAGCAGCACAAGTCACTAGAGAATGAAATTAGGTAAATCAAATCCTAATTAGAATGCTATAATACCATAGTATCAATGAAAAGTTCAAGCTCCCTAGCTTGCAAATCTGAAAACAGAGCCTTCCCTTACCAGCAAACCCAACACAACTTCAATACCTGAAAAAGCATTAGGTCACATGCAAGTTGATACAACCTTGCCTCTAATTGCGTATTCTGCATTTCGCTTTTATTTTTTTCTTTTCGTCCATTTGTTTTTCTTGAATTAAACCCATACCAAGTAGCAAAAGGTTAGCTCCTTGCAGAGACAATTGTTATATGGTTTAGTTGCAAACATACAGACAACATATATAGGATTAATCTAACTATTTTTCTTTTACTAGCTGCCTTTGTGTTTCTGGTTATGGTTCTCTTTGGGTTTACGTTCACCTATATCTGGTATATACTAGGGTCCAGATCCCATGCCCATATTGTAATTAAGGTATATATGCTCCATTTAGTTAAATATAGGGAAACCTTTTAGTTTACAAGAGCTGCTGGACCAAAGAAAAAAGTGAAAATAGCTAAATTTAACTAAAAAGCTAGTTTAACCTTGTTGCTGGAGATGCTCTCAAATGTAACACAAAGTAAAACCCTCATAATGGTTATAATATTTCTCCATTATGTGCGACCCTGGTGATAAAAAAATCCTTTGAAATCTTTAGTTTAATGGATATAAGGACAATGCCCACATGACCTGGTCCATTATATTGTGAAGCATGTGAGAAAGAAAATAACGGAAAAAGAGAGACAAACATCTTCTGGCACAAAGCTCTGTAAAAGACGTAAATGGTCAAGTAGCGAGCAATTAAACCTAGCACATTCACATATTTGTAATATTATAACCAATATAGATACAAACAGACACCCTTAAATGTGAACTTCTCAATGATAAGTAGGGCCAAGAGTAAGCAAGGCAATGCAAGCAAATAATGGCGGAAGGTATCTTGGTCTTTATCATAGCGCCAAAGAAACAACCTTGTGGCACCTCATGCAACAAACAATTGAAAACAAGCTCCCCAAGAATATTCATGATGGCATTATAAAGAGAGAAAGTTAATAAAAATATCCACGTAGTGGGCAAGGGAAAGAAAAGCAAAGAGTTCTTGCATCTTCAAAGAAATACCCATACATCAATTTCAAAATATTAAAGCTATGGAACGTTGTTTTTTCATCGAAGCTAAAACCTTTTGCCTTTCGGCGAAGGATGGGTATCCTGATTTTCGTCTGGAGGACAAAAGGAAAGGGTTTGTTGGGGTTATTTTTGTGAGTCAACCAGCATCTTCTTGGTTGGTGGATACGATGGAGGCGGCGAGTCTATCGGTGAAGGAGGATATAGCCAAGTCTTATCGTGAGGGTGAGAAGGCGTTGATGGTTCATGGGGGTGGTAATAAGGCAGGAAGGTTCTTGGAGGTGGGCATTTATGTTGAGGGTGGACGCAAAGGAGTCATATGGATACCAGAAGGCCGGAACGGTCGAGGATGGCGGCGGTTTGCAGGTGAGTTGCTTCAGTTGATAACGACAAAGGAGAAAGGGTTAGCTTCGGAGGTTCCTAAGGCACCCTCTTCAGCGGGGTTGTTTACTTGGCGGTCGTTTGCTGATGTGAAACGAGCCGTGTCAGGCGTAGAGGTGAGAAAACCAAAGCCCGTGACCTCATGTTTCCTCGATGTGCTTCCTACTTCGGACGGTCTTGGGAAGGGATGCAGTGGAGATGAGATGCCTATGGCGGTGGATTGCTATGAGTTAGAGAAGCCGGTGACAATAATCCAGCAGAGATTGCCGAAGAAGAAGAAGAAGAAGAAGAAGGGCGTCTCATTGGCGGCGGCTACAGCAGGGTTGAGAAGGAAGAAGATGAAGGGCCTTTTTGTCAAGTGCTGGCTAAAGAAGTTCCTAGGTTTTTTTTTCATGTGGAGCTGGACCAGATCCTTCATGGCTGCCTGAACGCCTGATGGAAGAAATGCAAGTGAAGCCCAAAGGTAATTAGCACAACGTCGATGGTTTGGGAAACACGGGTTTGGATCCGTTTCTGGATCCAGTTCTGAGTCCAGTTCTCGATCCGGTTCTGAATCCGGTTCTGGACTCGATTATGGATCCGGTTACGGATCCGGTTTTTTATCCAGTCTCGATTATGGAGTTGGAACCGGAAATTGACGCAAATGTCCCGAAATTATATGGGTCTACGCCTATCTGTTCCATCGAGTGTCTGAGATCGTTGGCGTCGTGCGTAGAGTATGCGTTTGACTCATCGGTGTCTTCCCCGTCAAGATCAGCTTCCCTAATTTTGACATGCTGTGTGGCAGAGACAATATGTTCGGAACCAGTGAAGGTTGCAATCTCCGATGGGTACTTCGAAATTATTAGAGAAGGCCTCTCCTACGCAATGGGGTGTCCGGTTAGTAATCCAAGTCTGGTGAGTGCGGAACCAGTGCTGAGGGAGGATGCAGTGGGTTCTACTTCCCCGACAGTTGAGGATGCTCCTATTAAGATTGATCGACATCCTGTTCCGGTGAAAGGTTTGATGCGGCGAGGATTTTTTGGGTGTAGACCTGTTGTTCCTTCGCCGCCCATGGTGACAGAGGTGTCCTCGTCACTATCTTCTCAGAAGTTGGGACCTCTGATTGTAGAATCAGCCAGCTCTACAGTCACGAATACTTCTCCTTCTTCTAGGGCAGCTGAGCTGGATATGAGGCTTCGTCAGCCTTATCCTCGCATGACAGAGAGCGGTGCACCCATTTATTCTTCTGTTTTGAGGTCTCAAATGGGGTATAAGAGGAGAGTGAAGGATAAGATAGCTAAGCAAGTGCATAAGAACAAGGAGTTGTTGGCCAAGGTTGTGGCGGAAACAATGGCGGAGGGGGTGGAGGGCTATTCCAAGGTGGTGCTCGATGCAGTGAAGTTTGCTTCTACTGTGGGGTTGTCGTGTGGAGGTGACGAGAAAAGTCTACTGGAACTTCTCTCAGTCATTGAAGAGGAGAAGAAGCCCAAAAATGATGGTTCTGCTTCAAAGGTTAAGGGGAAGAGGGAGCTAAAAAATTTAGAATGCTCCATTAATTTTGAAGCTAGAAGCTGTGGCTCTAGTAGGGTCAGCGGCAGGGTTGTGTAGGTTTTGCTTAATGGTTATTGTGGGTTATTATGGGGCATCAAGTTTCTTTAGGAATCTTTGGTTTCTATGGTTTGCATAGGGTATTTTTGTGGGTTTTTTTGGGTTTCCCTGCGTATACTTATGTGTACTTAGAGGCGCATTGCGCTTATTTTGATATATACAATATATCAAAAAATAAAAAAAATAAAAAAAAAAAATACCCATAACAAAAGGTCAAAGATTTTAGCAAGTTTTGAAGTACAAAAGTTTGTTTTTAATCAATCATCCTAATTAAAACCGCAAGTAACGAAGCTAAACAATATTTGTTTTTGTTTGTAAGTAATATTGTATATATCAAAAAAAGCGCAATGCACCTCTAGGTACACAAGAAAATATTCATAGGTAGTCCAACTTAAAACCCAAAGACAAAACCCAAGAAGACCCAACCCAAAATCCACCAAGTAACCACAACCAAACGGAAAAACCAAAAAGAAAACCCAAAGACTAAAGCCCACACTAGCCCATCACCAACCCTAAAAACCCAAATCCCCTAATGCACCTCTGGAGGAAATGAAAATGTATTTTTGGTCCCAACACAACCCCGCCGGCTCAGGCACCTTTCCGGAGAAAGTCTCCCTTGAGCCTCATAATTGATGGCGCATTCTAAATTCTTGAATTCCCTCTTCCCTTTTACCTTTGGAGTATAGGGCTCCCTCTTCTCTTCAATATTCGAAAAAAGCTTCAAAAGACTTTTCTCGGCACCTCCTTCACCACCAGACAATCCCACAATTGAGGCGAATTTCACCACATCTAGCACCACCTCCGAATAGTTCTCCACCCCCTTCTCCGCAGCTTTCACCACAACCTCGGCAAACAACTCCTAGTTCTTATGCAACTGCTTAGCAATCTTCTCCTTCACTCTCTGGGCATACCCTATCTAAGACTTGGAGACGGAGGAGTAAATTGGAGCACCACCCTCCGACATGCGAGGAAAAGGTTCGCTGAGTCTCAAACCCAATTCTACTGCATGCTTCTTCGAAGAAGAACAAACTAGTGATTCTTCGACGACAACCTTAGAACCTTTAACTAACGATGAAGCCTCCTTCATTGGAGGCAAAGAAGGAGAATAATTTCTAGACCCTAAAAACCCCCGACAAAGCAACCCTTTTTCCGATGCCAGGATACGATCAGCCTTAATAGGAGCTAACTTTGAAGGAACACAGACCATTGCCAGAGACACTTGAGAGGCAGAGGCCTCCACCGGATAGACAGCGGCCTTCACCTTGGCAACAAGGAAAACAGATACCCTGGACACAGTACTCACCGGAATATTTTGCCGGCCCTGGGCTGTCTTTGGTAACATAGCAGCCTCCTACGACGAACCAGGCCCCAACACACAACCATGAATAGGTATCCCATCACCGAAACAACATCCCATCGCCTTCTCCAATCCAACTTCCACAGAAGGCTCCGGGCTGCACCTCCGCCATCGTCGTACACACAGCGACCGGGCCTAAAAACCCGATCGAAGAAGGAGAACCCACTCTCGAGCCTAAAAGCCCCCGATTGATCAAACCATTCATCGGGGAAGAGATTCGATCAGTCTGAGCTTGAGCTTCCTCCGTTGCCGCGTAATAGACAGCCAGAGTACTCGCTGGAGAGCTAGCCACCACTGGAGATTCCGGTAACAAAGCAGTCTCCGACAAGGAACCCAAATCAAGAAAACACGCCGACTTCGACACAACCTGCAGACTCGAAGGAGACCTAGCCGGCGGCTCCACATCTACTTCAGTGACCAAAGGAGCAAAAACTGAAACAGGCTTCAAAAAATTTGAGGACAGACCCAAACTCGTATCCGAACCCAAATCCGAATCAAGCGCCGAAAATTGACCCTAACCTGCTTCAAGGATAGACCCAGATTCTCGACCAAAGGTTGCTTTAGCTAGGCCCAACAAACCAAACCTTTTCCTCCTACACTTGAGCTTCGAGGCTAACCCAACAAGGACCTGGTCCAATTTAGATTGAATTTGCCCTATATTCCTCAATAACCCAGTAATACCAAAATTACCCTTCCTCTTCTTCGACCTCAAAGACACAGCTGTCACCGCCATGGACCTAGGCGTACTCTCCAACGCATAGCAATCCACGGCAGATCGCAGCCCTTCTCCATCAGACCACATCTCATAACAAGAAGGCACCAGGAATAGATCGAGAAAACTTGAGGAGAGAACCTTCAATCCAACTGCTTTCGCATCATCACCAGAAGTAGATCGAAGGACATCCACGAACGACCTCCCGGAATTAGCATCGGAAGGAGGAGGATTCACAAGAATCCCCGCCGTAGATGGAACCCCAAGATCCACCAACCAAGTCTTCTTAATTTGAACTGCCAACAGATGCCGAAGCTCTCCCGCAAATCACCGCCACCCCCTCCCAAAACGGCCCTCAGGAAGCCAAACGACTCCCTTGCGACCACCCTCAGCAAAAACTGACACCTCCAAGAACCTTCCAGCCTTATTACCTCCCCAATGGACAATTGTAACCTTATCTCCCTCACAGTTAGATTTGGCGATTTCTTCCTTCACCTGAGACTAAATCGCCGCCTCCACCAACCATGAGGAACATTGGATGCTCGCGAAAATATACCCAACAAATCCTTTTCTCTTTTCCTCCAGAGAAGATTAGAACACCCATCTTTTGCCGAAAGGCAGAAAGTTTTAGCTTCAAAAGAGAAGCTGCGCTCCATGGAAACTCGCCGGAGTTCGGTCGAGGCCTACCGCCCCAATCATTGTCATCTGCAAAACAACGGTGGTCAAGCCACAGTGATTCAATCCGGACGACTCTCGCTCAGTAACTCGGGTTTCTCTGTCTCTCTCTAAGGCGATGCTCCCCTCTTTCTCTCTCTCTCTCATCAAAGCTAGGAGGGGATGTTTTGTTTTCTTTGTGGCTCTCGGTTGCTGCAACCACGGTGGTTGTGGTGGAGCCTTTGGTGGATTGGGGGAAATTTGGGGGAAGGGTTTTGACGAATGAAAATTTGCGAGGGAGGAAGGTCAAAACTAGGCTTCAATTTTTTATTTTCTTTTTCTTTTTTTAAAGAAAATAAGATGGATGTGGAATGACCATGTGGCTACGCCATGTCACTAACATGAGTACTATGCATTCTTGCCGGAGTGACCTATAGCATTACTCAAACTGTAGACACACTACATTTCTGCTTTTACTAATTTACATAATCAGCAAGAGATCATAGTTTTAAAGTGTTTGCCACAATCATACTAAAACATAGTGTAGTATGTGTCTTCAATTAATATTTTGCTTGTGACATTTCTGCTTTTGCAAATTCTCACACAATCCATAAGTACTTCCTAAAATCATATGCTTCTGCAGCAATATATATATAGGGGTAATTACCTTTATCCCCCATCAACTACAACGTATTGTCACTTTGACCCCAAGAACTGACAACCCTATTGCCCGACCATATCAAACTACCATTTTATGCCCAAAACCCTCTTTCCGTCAGTCAAAGGCATTAACTCAGACGGTCAACCCGTCATATGCGTCCCACATGCCATCTTGAAATTTTCTATCCCACTTTCGCCCACAGTAGGGTACAATTCATGGGAGCAAAGTGGCAATGCGTTGAAATTGATAGGGGAAAAGGTGGGATAGAAAATTTCAAGATGGCATGTGGGGCGCACATGACGGGTTGACCGTCTGAGTTAACGCCTTTGACTGACGGAATGAGGGTTTTGGGCACAAAATGGTAGTTTAATAGGATCGGGCAATAGGGTTGTCAATTCATGGAGGCAAAGTGACAATGCGTCGTAGTTGATGGGAAAAAAAGGTAATTACTCCTAATAATTAAACAATTAAATAATTAAATAATAAATAAAAACTAATACCTCAGCTTGTCATGTGGGCATAGTCTGCAATCTTGTATACTTGTACTTTTGCTCCTTATTAAAGCATCTTGCACACTCCGTCAATCCTTTAGATAAAAGGAGCTTCAACATGACCACCCCATCTTGCAACGCAGCATCAATCTATTCCAAAAAGGTATATCACATTACCACAGTGAAAAGCAAAATGCCTTAAACTATGAGCACAACCGTGCCCAATATCAACACATCAAGCAGAAAAATCAGATGGCAAAGCGAGCATTTTTTTTTTTGGATAAGTAATGTTGATATAAAAAGCGCAGAGGGGCGCAACCAAATTACACAGGAGGAAAAAAGAGTGCACCTAAGAGGGAGAAAAATGAAAAAGAAAGTCAGAAAAACTAATCACTAATGGAGCTAACCAAGCGGGCCGTCCAAGAGTAAAGAGTATAGAGGAAAAAATGAATAAGTTCCTCTAAAGTCCTAATGGAATTATCAAAGCATCTAGCATTTCTTTCGCTCCATAAACACTACATAAGACAAAGAGGAATCATCTTCCACACAACCGCACTTCGAGAACACCCTCCCGTCCACCAGCAATCAAACAAATCCCTAACCCTGCAAGGCATAACCCAAAGCAACCCGAACCAATTAAAAATAGTATGCCAAAGAGCACTTGCAATCTCGTAGTGAAGAAGAAGATAATCGACCGACTCTCCGTTCTTCTTACACATATAACACCATTCCACTACCACAATGTTCCTCTTACGCAAATTGTCGTGAGTCAAAACTTTTCCGAGGGCCGCAGCTCACCCGAAAAAAGCCACTCGCAACGGTACCTTAGTACGCCAGATACTCTTCCAAGAAAACACCTCATGGTCGAAGTTGGACAAGGCCTTGTAGAACGACTGCACCTCGAACTTACCCTTCTTGGACAAGGACCAGCAAATACTATCCACAATACCAAGGGAGATCATACAAGAGCACAACTGATCAAAGAAAGAAAGGAGCATATCCATCTCCTAATCTTGGACAGGCCGCACAAAGATGATGTTCCATTCAACAACCCCATTCCTCCAAGTAAAGTTATCCTTCACCCAAGCTTCTTTGAATCTAGCAATACTGAACAGGGATGGGAAGGCATGCTTCAAAGAATGTTCCCCACACCAAATATCATGCCAGAAACGGACTTTCGAACCCACCCCCACCTCAAACCGAATACCTTTGGCAAAAAAGTTCCAACCTTTACGGATATGCTTCCATAAACCCACACCATGAGAACCCAAAACCTCCTTCGTACACCACCCACCATCCTGATCTTCATACTATAGATTCCCTCCTCCTTTTACACATGTTACACCAATCCACCACTATGAACTTTCTCGTTCTTAGACTATCCACAGTCAAAATCTTCCCAAGAGCCTCTGTCCAAACAAACTCACGCTCAATGGAACATTGACTCTCAAAATAGTCTTCCACGGAAATGAAGAACTAGTTGGAGTAGACAAATGTTGATAAAATGATCGTACTTCAAACTTCTACCTCTTCTACCTCTTGGATGACATCCACCAAATACTATCTGCCCCACCTTTGTCTCATTCCGAAAAAATACAACACATTAAGAAACTCGGTCACCAACTCTACTTCCCAAACTTGTACAGCATGATAAACGATAAATTCCATTGAATGTTGCCATTAGAAACCTGCAAGTAATCAGCCACCCAAGCCTCCTTACAATAAGCAATACTAAATAACTCCGAAAAAGATTCCTTCAAAGGCTGGTCCCCATACCATAAATCATGACAAAATCTTATGTTAGTATCATCTCCCACTTCATCATATCTAACAAAACTCAAAAAAAAAAACTCCCCGCCCCCTCCTAATATGTTTCCACACTCCAACTCCAAAGGGTCCCACTACCTCCTTAGAACACCAACCTCCACTTAAACTACCAAATTTGGCTTCCACCACCAATCTCCACAAAAACTCCCTCTCCTTTACAAAACATGTAAAATGATACCCGCCCAAAAGAGCTTGGTTAAACTGAATCAAATTTCTCCCCCAAACCCCCCATTTGCTTTGGAGAACAAACCTTCCACCAATTTATTAAGTTAAACCTACCCTCATCATTTATACCTCCCCATAAAAAATCTTGCTGAAGTTTTTCTAGCAAGTTACACCCCAACCGGAATACGGAAAAGGGACATATAGTAAGTCAGCAAGTTAGACAATATACTTTTAATCAAAAGTAACCTCCCACACCATGATAAATACAACCTCTTCCAAAAAGCCAACCTTCCCTCCATTTTTTCTTACAATGCCGCTCCATCGGTAGCCTAGCTACACTACACCCAAATATATTAGCCAAAACATCTACAACAACCACTTCACAACCTGGAATAATCTCTGATGTCGAAAGATTAATCTTCAACCCCGATATTGCGCCAAAGCATAGAAAAAGACAACACAAATTGCGGAGTTGTTCACTATTAGCCTCACAAAGATCAATGTTTCATTCGTAAATAAGAGATGAGACACCAGAAAATCGTTATTGTTCTTCAACCCCACCGGAAAAACAGATAATAGCCGTCTATCTACTATAGCCAACATTATCTTACTCATACCTCCATAACAACCACAATGGCGAAAAACCACCATGAGTTTTATCTTATCTGCTCCCAACTAGACCAAGAGGCTCTAAAAAATTGACAACCTTCCCCGATTGTTCAACACAATCACTCCATCCTCTACCTTCATGTCCCTCTAATATAACAATGAAACTTTGTTGTCCTCCTGCGCCATACTCCGATAACTCCAAAAACCTCCCATGGCTATTCGCACACCTATGGGCAATATACACTACATCCCCAGACCTAAACAACCTATAAAAATCACTCAAATTCTCTCCCCTTATCAACTCCTCCACCGTCATTCGCTGCCACCTCACACTCGGTTTGCCCAATATCACCGCATGAAAGGTACCTCGCTCCTCTCAGCAAAACAAAAGCCTCCTTTCCCCTCTTGGTATACTCTTCTTCACCCCCGTTTGCCTTACCACTAAAGGTTTTTGGGTGTGTTTGCTATGTTCATACATTTGGTCCTGGATATGATAAACTTGTTCTTTTTTTTTTTTTTTTTGATAAGTAATAATGCATTAAGAGCGCAGAGGGGCGCAACCCTAGTACACAGGAAGTATACAAGAGAGCGACTAAGTAGGGGAGAAAGAAGAAGAGAACATAAAGAGAAAATCAGAAAAATCAATCACTAAAGGAGCAAGCCATCCTGCTGTCCAAGTGAATAAAGTGTACAAAAAGAAGTGAATAAGGTCCTCTAGGTTCCTCGACAAATTCTCGAAGCATCTCGCATTCCTTTCCTTCCAAAGGCACCATAGGAGACACAAGGGGGCCATCTTCCAAACCACCGCACTACTAGTTCTACCTCCCGCCCACCAACTGGCAAACATCTCCATGACACTTCTAGGCATAACCCAACTCAAGTTAAAGCGAGAAAAGATGACCTCCCACAACTTGCGCGCGACCCCACAATGAAGGAAGAGATGATCCACAGACTCCCCATCCGCCTCACACATGCAACAACGATTAATCACAACAATACCTCTCTTCCGAACATTATCCAGTGTGAGAGATTTCCCAAGAGCGGCCGACCAAGCAAAAAACGCCACTCGCAAAGGAGCCTTAGTACGCCAAATCCTTCTCCAAGGGAACTGGTTAGGCTCCTTAAGGGCAAGCCTCCTGTAGAAAGTGCGGACCTCAAACTTCCCTTTCCTAGAAGGAATCCACCACATCCGGTCAACCCCTTCCCCCCGGATCGGAGACGAATACAAGAGCGAGAAGAAAGAGGCTAAGGCCATCTCCTCCCAATCATGGATGCTACGGGTAAAAGTAACGTTCCAGTGCACCATCCCATTTACGCACTCCCGGATATCCGCAATGGAGGCATCCTTGTTGCGGGCTATATTAAAAAGGCCCGGAAAAGCATCTTTGAGGGGCGTCTCGCCACACCAACAATCCTCCCAAAATTTGACCTTCCCCCCCAAACCGGGGACTAATCTGAAGTGGCACCGAAACGACCTCCAAACCCCACAAATGTATTTCCATAACCCCACCCCATGCGTTCCACGCGGAACATTTGAACGCCAACCACCCCAAACCACCCCATACTTAGCCACCAAGATACTTCTCCACCAAGCTTCTTCTTCATTTGCAAATCTCCATAACCATTTCCCCAAGAGAGCTTGGTTGAAAAGGCGCAAGCTCCGAATCCCTAGACCTCCCTCAGAAATCGGAGAACAAACCTCGTGCCAACTGACCAAATGGAATTTGGGTTCATCCTTGAAACCTCCCCATAAAAAATCCCGTTGAATCTTCTCAATACGATTCGCCACGGAGATAGGGATGGGAAACAAGGACAGAAGATAGGTGGGCAAGTTGGATAAGGTGCTCTTGATGAGAGTGAGCCTCGCCCCCTTGGACAAATAAGAACGCTTCCACGAGGCCAACCTTCTAGCAATTTTCTCCACCATATCATCCCAAACAGCCAACTGCTTGAAGGAAGCCCCTAGCGGAAGACCCAAATACTTCAAGGGAAGTGAGCTAGTGCCACAACCCAAGACGCCGGCCAGCTCATCCGTCTCAACTGAATCTCCAACTGGGACCAAAACAGACTTGGCCCGATTAATCTTTAGCCCGGAAACCGCCTCAAAGCCTATGCTAAGGGCTTTAATAAATCTAACATGTTCCGGTTCTGCCCCACAAAACACCAAAGTATCATCAGCAAAAAGAAGATGGGAGATCGACACCCGCTCATGCTCCCTGGCACCCACATAGAACCCATTGATGAAGCCCCTACTGATGGAGGCATTAATCATCCTACTGAAAGCCTCCATGACCAAGATGAACAAAAAAGGCGATAGAGGGTCACCTTGTCTAACCCCACGCGAGCTCACAAAGAAACCGGAGGGCAAACCATTGATCAACACCGAGAACCGCACGGACGAGATGCAATGCTCAATCCAAGAGCACCATTTGTCGCCGAATCCACACCTTCTTAATAAATAGAGTAGAAACTTCCAGTTCATATGATCGTAAGCCTTCTCCATATCCAACTTACACAAGAGGCCGGGGTCCCCGGATCTGAGACGGCTGTCCAGGCATTCATTGGCAATAAGCACCGAATCCAAAATATGTCTACCTTTGACAAAAGCATTTTGCGGCTTGGATATGACCCGGTTCATGACTCCCCGCATTCTGTTGGCTAAGACCTTCGCAATGATCTTATAAATCCCTCCCACAAGACTAATAGGACGGAAGTCCTTCAAATCGGAAGCCCCATGTGACTTCGGAATGAGAGCAATGAAAGTAGCATTGAGACTTTTTTCGAATTTACCTCGATCATAGAACTCCCCAAAAACAGCCATGACGTCCTTTTTGATCACCTCCCAACAATCCTGAAAGAAAGCCATAGAGAAACCATCCGGGCCTGGAGCCTTGTCCCTATCCATTTTTTTGATCACCTCCCACACCTCCCTCTCCTCAAAAGAAACTTCTAGACTAGAAGACTCTTCCTCCTCCAACCTATCGAATTGAAGATTGTCCAACCTTGGTCTCCAACTTAGGGTCTCTGTGAATAGAGTCTCATAAAAGCGAGTAATATGATTACTAATAGCCTCTTGATTAGAGGTAGTAGTTCCATGAATGTTCAAGGACTCAATATAGTTCTGTCTACGGTTGGCATTAGCGATCCGATGGAAGAATTTAGTACACTTGTCACCCTCTTTCAACCAACGGATTCTTGATTTTTGTCTCCAACTAATTTCTTCTTGAAGGAGAGAGATTTCTAACTCCCTAGCGAGCACCTTTTTCTTCTCAATCTCTTCCGCGGATAACCTTCTTTCTTCCTCCACCCTATCCATAGCTTTGAGATCTTCCATACGATCCTTAATCCGAACCCCCACATTGCCAAAGTCTTGCGCATTCCATCTCCTTAAGTCCCACTTTAGAGCTTGCAACTTCTTTGAAAGGATGAAACTCGGAGTACCCTGAAAATGATACAAGTCCCACCAGCTGCGCACTTTGTCCACAAAACCCTCCACTTTAAGCCACATATTCTCAAACTTGAAAGGCCTTTTACCTCCCTCATGAGAGCTACAATCCAAAATAATAGGAGCATGATCGGAACAAACCCGAAGCAACCTCTTTTGGCGCAAGTCCGGGTGGCGGACTTCCCAATCCGGGGTAACAAGAAACCGATCAAGCCTAGACCAAGAATTATTGTTTGACCAAGTAGAAATACCCCCCACTAAGGGAAGGTCCATGAGACCCTGATCCGAGATGAACTCGCCAAAATTCCTCATAGCCGACCGAGAATGAGCTCCCCTAGACCTTTCACTAGAATAAAGAGTGACATTGAAGTCCCCACCAATACACCACGGGACGTCCCAGCAACTCATGATCCCTGCCAATTCCTCCCAAAGAGAACGCCTAGCAATAGCTCTGTTAGGACCATATACCCCCGCAAACGCCCACTCGAAACCATCCTCAATATTCTTGAAAGAACAAGCCGCCACATGCCTTCCCAACGCTATATCTACCTTCTCCACAGCTCTCTTGTCCCACATGAGCAAAATACCCCCCGAAGCCCCAATGGAAGGGACAAAACACCACTCCACATACGGGCATCCCCATAAGCTCCTCACTAAATTATACGAAAAGAACTCCATCTTAGTCTCTTGGAAACAAACAACATCAGCCTTCCAACTTCTAAGCAAATTTCTAACCCTCAACCTTTTATCCCTCTCATTCAAACCTCTCACATTCCATGAAAGAATTTTCAGCTTCATGATTTAACTCGACTGGCCCTCCCCTTGTTTCTTTCCCTTGATGAATGCTCCAAAAAATTAACAGAGGACTGCAAATTAATAAGCTCCCTCTTGCCTTTTTTGACAATAGGAGTGCACACTGCCCTCTCCACTTCTTTGCCTCTGTTGTCAGCCATAAGCCCCCCAATGGTCTCCTCAAGCTTACCTTCCTCACCATCACAAGTTAGGCCAACTTCCTTACAAGCCTGAATGATAAAAATTTTCTCCTGCAACTCCAATTGTGTTTCCTGAACAGAATCTGGGACAAAAGAATCCTGATTGCTAGAACCCACCACTTCTGTAGAAGTTCCAACCAGATTATCCGCCTGTGATATGCCACACCCCATCTCCTTACCCAGAAGACCCTTCCCAGAATCACCCTGACAACCTCCCAACCTGACCTTCTCCCCGACGCTGGTAGCAGGCCCAGAGAATTCCGGAGACACCCCACACCCCATCTCCTTACCCAGAAGACCCTTTCCAGAATCACCCTGACAACCTCCCAACCTGACCTTCTCACCGACGCTGGTAGCAGGCCCAGAGAATTCCGGAGACACTCCACTGCTGGGGTGCTTACCCAGAATCCCAGAGACAGAGACCCCCAAGACCCCCTTACGATCACCTTGGTCGACCAGCCCCTTCTCCAGACTGGGTAGAGGCCCCTGCAACTTCATCGGAGAACCCATCGTCTCTGTAAACTCAACCAAGGAAACCGCCGTCAATATATCACCCAATGTGTCGACCCTTGTCGGACTCGCCGCCCCTTCACTGAACACGTCTTCCTTAGTCGGTCCCTCTGCCGGAGAAGTGGTTGCTAACTCCAGGGCCGAAGCAACCTCCCTGTCGCAGGACAACGACCTCTCCACAGAATTGGCATAGATACCGGCGACACCCACCAGAGACTTTGGGTCTCCCTTCAAGCAGTCCAGCTCACCGGCCGGAGGAGCCGATGCTTGATCACTTAAATTCGCCACCACCGTAGCCCTGAAACTAGGACCCACCGTCGGAACATCCCCCGGACCACCCACACTTGCCGGATTATTTCTCTCCGCCCCCTCACTGGACTGAACAACCTCTGTCGGCGCCTCTGCCGGAGGCGAAGAGACAATTTGCGAGATGGACCCGGCAAGGAACACCTTGTCGCGAGACATCGGCCTGACCTCGGGACTACCGGCGAGGCCCACCGGAGCGAGAAGTCCACCCGACGAACACTCCGGCATGTCCACCAGCTTCGCACCTCCGTTCGATGCCTCCCCTTGCACCACGGGCCGAACAGTTTTTCGCCTAAAATAAGTCTTGACCGGATGGTATCTCTTACCATGCTTGGGCCTACCCCAGAAAACCTTCCTGGGCTGGGCTATTTCCCCTCCTGCTGGCCCATAAATTCCCGAACCCCCAGGCCTAGGTAGAACACTCAGGCCTTCCACAAACCTGATAGCCTTCTCCATTCTGTCGAGCCCCACGTTCACCTCGCCTCTCAATCTTACCAACGTCTCCTTTGCATTAATTAAGTCCTCAACGTCTCCTTTGATAAACTTGTTCTTCGTTCTACTAAATGTGTCTTCCTTGGTTATTCCACAACTCAGAAGACATATCGTTGTTATAGTCATGTTCTTCGCCGCTACTTTACTAGCGCTGATGTCACATTTGTTGAGTCTCTTTCCTATTTTCCTCTTGATGCGTCTTTCAACACGTCTACCTTGGAGCCCGGTGTCATGTCTGTTTTGTTGCCTATTCCATATCTCTCTGAGTCTGTCATGTTTCCTCCAAGCTAAACTGCTCCTCTCCAAGTTTATACACGTTGGCCGAGCCCATCAGCTCCTGCACCTCCACCATCTTCCTTCCTATCTTCGGATCTGCTATCACTTGCATCTGATTCCTTGCCCATTGCCCTACGGAAAGGTACACGTTCTTGCACTACTAAACATCCTATCAGTCAGTTTGTATCCTCTAGTTCTTTATCTCCTTCCCATTCTTGCTTTATTTCCCATCTTTCTATTGTTTTCACTCTAAAGACAGTGCAGGATGCCTTATCCGACTCTGGTTGGAGGCAAGCATGGAATTGGAAATGAAGGCCTTGCACCAAAATGGTACGTGGGAGCTTGTTCCATTACCGCATGCTATGAAGACGGTTGGTTGCAAATGGGTATGCACAGTTAAGTTTAATCCTGATGGTTCCATTGAATAATTGAAAGCTCGTTTGGTTGCTAAGGGTTATACACAAACATATGGTATTGATTATGATGACGTTTTCTCCAGTTGCCAAAATCTCTTCCGTCCATGTTCTTATTTCCTTGGCTGCTAATCTTGATTGGCCCTTATGTCAATTGGATGTCAAAAATGCATTTTTACATGAGGAAATTTATATGGAGCAACCAGGGGTTTGTTGCTTAGGGGGAGTATCAGAGTTGTGTCTGTAAGTTAAAAAAGGTCTTGTATGGTCTCAAGCAATCTCCACGGGCATGGTTTGGGAAGTTCTCAGCTACAGTTGTGGAGTTTGGTCTTCAACGATGTCAGATAGATCATTTAGTATTTCACTTGCATAAAAGTGCAGGCTACATTATTCTCGTGGTATATGTGGATGACATTGTGATTACAAGTGATGATTCAGGAGGCATTGCTTGATTGAAACTGTTTTTACAACATCAGTTTCATACAAAAAATTTGGGAAAACGAAGATATTTTTTGGGGATTGATGTTGCTAGATCCCGAACAGGTATCAATTTATCCCAAAGAAAATATGTATTTGATTTGTTAGAAGAGACAAGTCTTCTGAGTGCTCGTCCTATTGACATTCCAATGGATCCTAACCAGAAATTAGAAAAAGATGAAGGGGGATTATTTAAAGATCCTAGTAGGTATTGTCGTTTGGTTGGAAAATTGAATTACCCATATACACGGGAAAATTGACATTCCAGTGTATATGGGTTGCGCCCCTTTGCGCTCTTTTATATCATCATTACTTATCAAAAAAAAAAACTAGGCCAGACATCTCATATGCAGTTAGTGTTGTTAGTCAGTTCTTCGAGGCTCCTAGGGTTCACATTGGGAAGCTGTTACTCGTATTATTCAATATTTGAAAAGAGCTCCTGGCCTTGGGATATTGTATAAACCGAATGGACACCTCTGGGTAGAAGGGTTTATTGATGTAGATTTGGCAGGTTCTCACTCAAATAGGCGATCTACTACAGGATATTGTACATTCTTGGTTGGTAATCAAGTAACTTGGAAAAGTAAGAAACAGACGGCGGTGGCATGGTCCAATGTCAAGGCAGAATACAGGGCAATGTCTAATACTGCTAGTGAATTGATGTGGTTACAACATTTTCTCCAAGAGATCGGATTCGCCGCTCCTACTCCTATCCCGTTATTTTGTGATAATCAAGCTGCTATACATATTGCGTCTAACTCTATTTTTCATAAAAGAACCAAGCATATTGAGGTCGATTGTTACTTTGTTCGAAATAAGATACTTAACGGAGATATATCTACACCATTCGTGAAGTCTGGAGATCAGCTAGCTGATATGTTTACAAAATCCTTGTGTCGGAAGAAGTTAGAGTTTATTTGTTCCAAGCTACCCATATGATATATATGCTCCAGCTTGAGGGGGAGTGTTGAAAAAGTGTATTAGGGTTAACATGTTATATGGGTATTTTGATCTTTGTAGTCTATGTTACAATATATATATATATGTGTGTGTGTGTGTGTGTGTGTGTGTGTGTGTGTGCAATATGAGAGGAGAGAGGCTACATGACAGATCTCTTCTTCCTTTTCTCTTCATGCAAACCCTAAACCCCTCTAACAGTATTGAAGCTCAAATGATTTTCCTTCAACGTAGAAGAATCCCAAATATCCCATGATACTAAACCACAATATTTGGGTTGATGTTGTAACACAAAGTAGACCAATCTTATAGTAAATAAGTGAAAAAATTACAGAAAATATCATTCATAGTCTGAAAGGGAATCTGTAACAAATTGAATCTGAATGTGTGGTGATATTCTTATGCATTGCGTGTAAGAAAGATCTAAATTCATGGAAAACTGCATATAAGAATGCTCCAAAATGCCCTAAAGTATTTCTATCAACTGGTTTCGGAATACTAAGAAAAATAAGGTTGTGTTAAACATAAAGGTCAATTACATGGTTGTCTAACATAATTTTTTTTTTTTATAAGTAATAAGATGTATTAAGAGCGCAGAGGGGCGCAACCCTAATACACAGGGAGTATACAAGAGAGCGACTAAGAGGAAGAAAAATAAGAAGAGAACATAAAAAGAAAGTCAGGAAAGCTAATCACTAGAGGCGCTAACCAGCCAGCAGTCCAAGTGAAAAGAGTGTACAAGAAAAAGTGGACAAGGTCCTCTATATTCCTAGAAGAGTCCTCAAAACATCTAGCATTTCTCTCACTCCAAATGCACCACATGAGGCAAAGAGGGACCATCTTCCACATGACAGCACTACAAGCCTTGCCACCCGCCCACCAAGAAGCATATAACTCCCTGACACAACCAGGCATCACCCAACACAAACCAAACCGAGAGAAAACGGCATTCCACAAGTTACCCGCAACCCCACAATGAAGAAAAAGATGATCAACTGACTCCCCATCCGATTCACACATGCAACAGTGATTAACCACTACAATACCTCTCTTCCGAACATTATCCAATGTTAGAGTCTTCCCAAGCACGGCCGTCCAAGCAAAGAAAGCCACTCTTGAAGGAACCTTAATGCGCCAAATACTTTTCCATGGGAAAGGGATGGGATTTGTAGAAGCAAGGATCCTGTACAAAGATCTTACCTCAAACTTTCCTTTACGAGAAGAGATCCACCACATCCTATCCTCCCCTACCCCACTCATCGAATGCGAATACAAGAGCGTATAGAAAGAGGCCAAGACCTCCACTTCCCAATCATGAACCCTGCGAATGAAGGACACGTTCCATTGCATTGTACCATTTAGACACTCCTTGTTGTCCGCAATAGATGCATCCTTATTGGAAGCAATATTGAATAGTCCAGGAAAAGCATCCTTGAGAGACATGTCACCACACCAGATATCCTCCCAAAACCTGATGTTGGACCCAAGACCAGGGACAAATCTAAAGTGACCTCAGAAAGACCTCCACCCCCTGCAAATATGCTTCCATAACCCCACCCCATGCAGACCACTAGGATCCCTAGAACGCCAACCGCCCCAAACCGCACAATACTTAGCAACCAGGATCTTCCTCCACCAAGCCTCTTTCTCCTGAGCAAATTTCCACAACTATTTCCCCAACAAAACTTTATTCATCACACGCAAATTCCGGATCCCTAAACCTCCCTCAGAGATCGGAGAACAAACCTTGTTCCAACCGACCAGATGGAACTTAAACTCATCATTAATCCCACCCCATAAGAAGTCACGTTGTATCTTCTCCATACGCTTCGCCATAGATGCAGGAATCGGAAACAGATACAAAAAATTAAGTGGGAAGATTGGATAGGGTGCTTTTGATGAGAGTGATCCTCCCTCCCCCCCCTCCCCCCTTAAACAAATACAAGCGTTTCCACGGGGCCAGTCTTCTAGCATACTTCTCCAACATGTCCTCCCAACTTGCCTTTACCGTGAACGGGGCCCCCAGAGGGAGGCCCAAGTACTTCAAAGGCGTAGAAGCTGAACCGCAGCCCAGGATGCCCGCCAGAATGCTCACGTTATCCATACTACTAACAGGCGCTAAAACAAATTTAGCCAGATTCACCTTTAACCCAGAAACGGCTTCGAAGCAAACAAGTAAAGCGCCAATATTTCTTATTTGATTCGGATCTGCCCCACAAAAAACGAAAGTGTCATCAGCAAAGAGAAGGTGAGAGACAATAACCCGATCCGACTCACCACTTCCCACCGAAAAACCAGAGATGAGTCCCCTATTAATCGAGGCATTGATCAACCTACTGAACGCCTCCATAACTATAACAAACAAGAAAGGAGAAAGAGGATCTCCTTGCCTCACTCCCTGCAAACTATCATAAAAACCGGAAGAGGATTCATTGATCAGTACCGAGAAACGTACAGACGAGATGCAATGTTCAATCCAGGAACACCATTTCTCTCCAAAACCGCATCTTCTCAGTAAGTAAAGAAGAAACTTTCAATTCATATGATCATACGCCTTTTCCATATCCATTTTGCACAACAAGCCAGGTTCCCCTGATTTTATTCAGCTATCCAAACATTCATTGACGATGAGAACTAAGTCTAGGATTTGCCTACCTTTAACAAAAGCGTTATGAGGTTTCGAAATGACCCTATCCATCACTTTCTTCATTCTGTTGGCTAATACCTTGGCAACAATCTTATAAGTCCCTCCCACAAGGCTAGTCGGCCGAAAATCCTTGATATCGAAAGCTCCATGTGTCTTCGGAATAAGGGAGATAAACGTGTCATTAAGGCTTTTTTCAAAATAACCTCGCTCATGGAACTCCGCAAAAACCGCCATAATGTCCCCCTTAATCACATCCCACCAATCCTGAAAAAAGGCCATAGAAAAGCCATCCGGGCCTGGAGCCTTATCCCTATCCATAGCTTTCACCACCTCCCACACCTCCCTTTCCTCAAAAGGATCTTCCAACCTAGAGGCCTCACCAATCGTCAACATATCAAAATCAAGATCATCTAACCTCGGTCTCCAATTGAGGCTCTCTGTAAAAAGAGACTCATAAAAACTGGTAACATGGTTGCTAATGACCTCTTGATCTGAAGTTGTAGAACCACCCACCATCAGAGACTCAATAGTATTCTGTCTTCTATTTGCATTAGCAATCTGATGGAAAATTTTCGTACATTTATCTCCCTCCTTCAACCAACGGATCCTAGATTTCTGCCTCCAGCTGATTTCCTCATGTAAGAGATAAGTCTCCAGCTCTCTAGCTAGCAACCTTTTTCTCTCCATTTCTTCTACGGATAACCCTCTCTCCTCCTCCACCCTATCAAGATCCTTTATATCATCCATACAGGCTTTAATGCACCCTCCCACATCTCCAAATTCCTGAACATTCCATCTCTTAATGTCCCCTTTGAGAGCTTTCATCTTCTTTGCCAGAATAAAACTCGGGGTGCCCTGGAAATGTAAGACTCCCACCAGCTCCTTACTATGTCCACAAAACCCTCCGCTTTAAGCCACATATTCTCGAACTTGAAGGGTCTCTTGCCTCCTGAGAAGCAATTACAATCAAGAATAATAAGAGCGTGATCCGAACACACACGAAGCATCCTCTTTTGTCGCATACTTGGGTAACGAGCTTCCCATTCTGGAAAGACTAAGAAACGATCTAGCCGTGACCAAGAGTGATTGTTAGACCAAGTAGAGACCCCCCCAGCTAAAGGAAAATCCATAAGGCCCTGCTCCGATATAAAATCTGCAAATTCCCTCATTGCGGACCGAGCATAAGCCCCCCCCCGATCTCTCACTAGGATAAAGAGTTGCATTAAAATCCCCTCCAATACACCAAGGCATTTCCCACCAACTCATAAGGCCCGCCAGTTCCTCCCAAAGAAGACGCCTGATGTTATCTCTATTAGGACCATACACCCCCGCAAAAGCCCAAACAAAACCATCATCAACGTTTCTAAAAGAGCATGCCGCCACAAAACTGCCCAAGGCCACCTCAACCTTCGTAACTACTCTTCTATCCCATAAAACCAAAATACCACCCGAAGCCCCTCTCGAGGGGACATAGCACCACTCCGCATAAGGACATCCCCACAAACTTCTCACAAAATTGCTAGAAATAAAATCCACCTTGGTCTCTTGAAAGCACACTATGTCCACCTTCCAATTTCTAAGAAGATTTCTAATTCTCAACCTTTTGTCCCTTACATTCAAACCCCTCACATTCCAAGAAAGTATCTTCGGCTTCATTGAACAACTCGACAAGCCCTACCCTTTTTGCTGTCCCTCAATGAACTACCACTGTGCACCTCATAATTAACGGAAAAATTAAGATTGTTGAGCTCCCTTTACCTTTTTTTCCAGTGTTTGCTTCCACTGCCCCTCCCTCTTTCAACACCTCTCCCGCCTCCTTACCGATGTCCTCATTATCCGCCATGATGATCCCAAAAGCCTCTGCCAACCCCCCATCTTCACCGTCACAAGAGACACTCACGAGCTTGCTAAATTGAGTTACATACTCCACCGTAATAGGATTCTGATCCGCATATGGTTCCAAAGCTAAGGAGTCAGACTCCTCATCCTGCGAACAACAATCCTCATTTCCAGAATACGCTTCTCCTGAAGTACATAAGCCCACATCAGGGACACTGACCACGATCCCCTTCTCCCTAAAAGAGTGATCGGAATCTGGCAAAACCCACTTCTCCATACCCGGTGGGATCTCCACCTGCATATCGAGCAATATCTGCCCATTACCTACACCCTCCCCCAAGTCCTTCCCCGACATCCTCTGGCCCAGCTCCGGTTGATTCCATCTTTCCAGACCCGGTGAAAGCTCTTCCTGAGAAACACACATCCTTTCCAACGACCGGCGCCGTCTGACCCAACTTGGCAGTAAACACCTTCTTCGACTTCTCATGAGCCTCGGCAACGAGCCCAGAAGGATTCGTCATAGCAAGACTGTGCGATGCCTCCCTCCGATCTCCTACCGGAAGACCCGATGGCATCTTGCCCAGAATACCCAGTTCTAACTCGCCCAACCGCGTCGACACCGGAACTTGAACGATCGGCCTTATCGCCGGAAAATGCAGAACTTCATTACCGGCGTCCAGCGCTCCTCCACTCGCCGCTTTCTCCATCGTCGAGCCCTGAGCACACTTCACTGGCACCATCGGCGCCTCTGCCGGCAACCCAGAGTAGGCCGACGAAGCTAAGTTCGTCAAGACCGACAGTAAACTACGCCCTGTGTTGGACGTTGAGGCACCAGGATCCCCCACCTCACCTACGAGCCCAGTGGATTTCTCATGGCATTGCATCGTTGCCTTCCTGCTATAGCACTTCAGCAATTTATTGGGCCCAACTCCCGCTGCAGGGGCTTTGTCCTTCTGAGCTACCAAAATCTTGGATTGGGCCTTGGGCTGAATCTTAATTTGGCCCATAGGCTGAGCTTGAGGCCACACCTTTAAATGGCCCACCTGGGAACTCTCCAAGACAGGGAAATTATTAAAACCAACTGCTTCCCACACCCACAAGTCAGACGCGTATCTAATCCTTCCAGACAGCTCCTGATATCCTCCAGTAGCTTTAACAGGGAAATCTTCAACTTTTCCTTCTACCCCGCAGACACGCAACCACGACAAGATGTTCCAGAGGCAAGCCCATTAGAAGATTTCTCCTCGGAACTTGGAACCTTCCTCTGCTGTACCCCATAGCCAGCATCATCATTCCAGGCAAGCCTAGTCGCCGAACCCTTCACCGGAGCCACCACCTGAACCTCAAGATCTTCTGTAGTTTCCTTACCATGGCAGACAGCCATATAACTTTGCCCAGCTAAGTTGCTAATCCCACCTTTGCCTCCTATCAACCATTTGGGAACCCTCGCAATCGGTTCATCGTAGGACCCAAACAGTTCCTCTACCTGATTCGTTGATGAAAGCAAGACCTCTGAAAAACTCCTTCTCTGTTTCCCTATTACTGTCCTCCTCGCATCCCCAACGAACGGCTTAATGAAATCAATAGCTATCCAAAGCTCTGACTGAAGCCGATCCCATCCCTTCCTGTTCCTACCTTCAGGCACCAAAACTCTTCCACGCCTATCTCTGCCATCATACTCCTCTAAGACCAGAAATCTCCCATGCCTATTGAAGCATTTTTGGACTAATGCACGTGGAAAACTTCGAATAGACTCATCCCTAAAGACCCTTGAATCCTCCACTGCCATCAGTTCGCCAAAGATATTCACTAACCAAACCGCTTCTTTCCACTCCAGCCGTATCGAACGCGTCTTACCTTTGCAACGCTCTTGAATCTTCAGCATCGTGTCTCCATCCTTCACTGCCAACACGAACTCCTTCGACTCCACTGACCAAGCTCTAGACAACCCCATAAGCTCTTGAATCTCTAAGTGTTTTCAATCAGAGCAAATCTTGGGGAATTGTACAGAGATGCCCGATTAGGGAGAGGAAGAAGAGCACATCCAAAACTTCTGAAAAATTAGAAAAACAAGAGTTGTTGTAAGCCGTCATCCAAATATAGAGAGATTTGGACATAACCCTTTGCCTTCTATGTCGTTTGGCATTGTGATGGAGTGGCTTAGGGTAGGATGATTTTTGTTTCAGTTAGTGGGAGTTTGTTGTTTGGCTTCTCTATGGGGACTTGGAATGTTGGTGGGCTTGATACCTCTCATCTTCTATCTGTGGATGACACTCTAATTTACTGTGGGGTAGACTCAAATCACCTCAATCATTTGCAATGCTTGTTCTTGTGTTTTGAAGCTATCTCAGGCTTGAAGATCAACTTGGCTAAGTCAGAATTGGTTTCCGTAGGTTTGATCAATAACATAGAAGGTTTGGCTCGGATCGGTTGTAGGGTCTCGTCTTTACCTATGAAGTACCTCTAACATAATTAAAAGTAAATAACCAGAACTTACTCGTTCTTGAGCCGTTGCATTGAACTTTTGGAGCAAAAATGCTTTGGGATCCATTTGTCCAGGCGGCCTACCAATACCTAAAAAGATAAATGAAATAATTTAGCAGTACAAAAAGAAAAATAAAACATCTAGGAGACACATTTTAGTTGGGACATTCAAACTAACCAATTCTTAGCCGAGGAAATTCTCTGTTGCCTCTAAAATGAGAGATCACACTCTTTAGCCTAGTTCAATTATAGAAAACAAAAACAAAAAAGCAAATCACTACATACCTTCCACAAAAAAGCACTTAAAAAACAATGCCAAAACTAAAACTCTACGTCTTCTTACATAAAAACAATCCCAATTTCATTAACGTAGTCTTGTAGTAAGAAGATTAGAGGGAGAAGAGAAGGAGGCTGCTGCATTTCAGCTTGTTGTTAACCTAATACAAACATCCTAACATATAAGATTAGAGAAATATTACAATGACCAAACTACCCTCAAACCCTAATGACTTACTAACCCTAAAATAACCCTTCTAACGCTCCCCCTCAAGCTGGATCATATAAATCATATAAATCCAGCTTGGAAGAAACAAGCAAACGAAAAACATACTCTCACACTCCCCCTATAGTTGGAACAGCTTGGAGCACACAATACACAGATTGAATAAAATAACAAGAAAATTGTCTAAAAACTTCGTCGGTCCAAAACTCGGATCTCGCCGAAAAACACCAAGGCCAATAGGATCTCGCCGGAAAACACCGAGGACCGATCGGAACCCATCGCAAAACACCAAGGCTGGTCGGATCTCACCGCAAAACACCAAGAGTAGATTGGATCTCACCATAAAACACCAAGGCCAGTCAAATGTCACCAAACAACAACAATCAGTCGGAAACCACCGCAAAACATCAAGGTCAGTCGGATCTCGACAGCTAACAACGATTACGTTTCACGTGATCAACCAACAACTAGGAACTACTAGAGCAACAAACCCAATGGAAGTGCATGTAGCCCAAACCAATAGGGACCGGGCTAAAACACCACTTAGCAACCTCGAAAGAAAGTGAACCAAACATGAAACTTGCTGAACCAGTAAAGAAACACACTGAACCACTGAACCAGTCTTAAAACACACTGAACCGGTAGAAAAACAAGTGGAACGGGTCACAAAACAGCAAGAACTCGACTGGAAACCAATGAACCGGCTTCAATCCACATTGAACCGGAAGAAAACCAATCAAAATAGCAACCGATTCTTGTAGAAAGCCGGGTTGAAGTTATCCCAACCTTGGGCAAGGATAGTCTACCCCATTGAAGGAAAAACAAAACTGGTTCTAAGGATAGCCTTATCACGAATAGGGGACAGAGTACACCAACAACCAAACAGGGTCGTCTTCTCCAACCAACTCGCCTGAAACCTACTGGAGACGACCAAAACTCGCCAGAAATTTGCCGGAGATCACCAAAACTTGACAGAAACAACTCACAACACCACAAAAGTTGCTGGAGAATTGAAAAACATCATTAAAAGCCACTAAAACGCTGTAAACTTGCCGGCTAACACCATAACAGCCACCGGCAACCACAAAAACCACCGTTAGTGGCTAGACGTCGTCGGTAAGCACCATAGAAACCTTCGATTAACACAAGAACTACTCAAAGGAACACCACGAAAGCACCGAAACCATCACATAACACCAAAAACAATCAAAATCATTTTTTTTTTCTTCCTTTTCTCTTGGTTTCCAAGAACAACTCTAAAGCTTCATCAAGGCACAACCCGTGTGGGCAGTATGCCCACATGAGCGGTGCTGCCACCAAAAGGAGACTCACTAACAACAGGACGGAGAAATTCAACCAAAAGAAAAAGAGCAGAGCAGAGTCCCAACTGTGGTATACCCGAAGGGTGAAGGAAAAAGTCGCAAAGCAGCTGCATAAGAACAAGGACCTGCTTGCCGAGGTTGTGGTTGATAAGAGGGAGCCCGTGGTTGAAGCTTCTGCTCCTAAGGTTAAGGGGATGAGGGAGCTCAAAAATCTGAATTGCTCCATCTCTCCGGTGAAGGACCAGCGTCGGTGGGGATTTTTGGGGTCGAAAAATGCATTTTCCTTTCCCCCTGAGGTGCACTAGGTTTCCCCCTAAGGTGCACTAGGGCTTTTCTTGGGTGTTTGGTTGGGTCCCTTGTATTCCTTCTTGTGCTCTTAGAGGTTTTTCTAGGTTTTTGGTTTGTTAGGTTGTTTGGTTGGGTTCCTTTGTATACTTTATTGTGTACTTAGAGGCGCTTTGCGCTTTTTTGATATATACTACATTACTTATCAAAAAGAAAAAGAGCAGAAAATTAAGACAACAAACAACGGGCCAAAGATTTAAACCCTAATGCTTTGATACCAAGTTAATAGTTTTGAAGCAAGAAGATTAGAGGGAGAAGAGAAGGAGGCTGCTGTATTTCAGCAGCTTGTTAACCTAATACAAACATCCTAATATATAGGATTAGGACAAAATCAAAATGACCAAACTACCCTCAAACCCTAATGACTTACTAACCCTAATAACCCATCTAACAGTTTAAATTAAGAAAATGACACAGATCAACACTCTTACTTGGAGACCAAAAAGAAAACACTTTCTTTATCAGCTACTTAATTAAAACTCTGGAAATTCACCCATTCAAATATAAATTGTGTAAATCTGCATGTATGGCTAACTAGGATGCAACAGTTTCCACTGCATAGTATATCACACTTTTTTTTTTTTTTTTTATAAGTAATGTTGTATATATCAAAAAAGCGCAATGCGTTTCTAGGTACACAAAGAATATACATAAGAAAACCAGCATTAACCCACAAAAAATCAAAGCCAAAAAAGAACCCTAGACCCCAAAAGAAACCTAAAAATACCCTGAAACCCAACACCCATAACAGCCCTAATCTCCCAAGGCAAGCCTAAACTACCCTGCCTTTGACCCAACTAGAGCCACATCTATTAGCCTCAAAATTAATGGAGCATTCCAAATTTTTGAGCTCTCTCTTCCCCTTAGAATTTGAAACAAAAACCCCCTCTACACGGTACCGATCCTCTTCAATGACTGAAAAAAGATTCAAAAGTCTTTTCTCATCACCCCAAAAGTCAATCCCAAAGTGGGAGCGCATTCCATCGCGTCGAGCACCCCCTCGGAATATCCCTCCAACCCCACCACCAGAGTGTCCGCCACAACCTCGGCCAGCATCTTCTTATTCCTATTCAACTGCTTACCTATATTCTTCTTCACTCTCCGAGAATACCCCAGTTGATACTTAAAAACAGAATAATAAATAGGTGTTCCACTCTCCATCATACCACGGTGAGAGAGGCGAAATCTCATACCTAGCTTAGTTGCCCCTGAGGAAGAACCACCAGAAAGCCCTGGGTGAGTGCCATCAAGACATTGGCCTGTGACTTTGCTATTGGAGAACCCATTACCTGAGAATAAGTAGAAAAGTCTTCCTCAACAACCAGAGTCGACGAGGGAGAAGGAGAGGCAGTTCTCGACCCAAGAAACCCCCGTCGGAGCAAACCTTTTGTCGGAGAAGAATTTCAATCAGTCTTAAAGGGGGGTTTCTCCACCTCTGGAGAAACAGAGGCCACAGCAGCCTCCATCTGGCCTGGGTCCGCACTCTGAGGACTCGCCAGAGAAGATTTCCGATCAGCTTCCTCCACTGTCGGAGAAACAGAGGCCACCGCATGGGCGAATCCTTCTTTGGGTACATCGGAGATGCCATCGGTTGTCAGCTCCGGCGCCTCTGCGACAACGTCTTCACCCTGCACCGCCGTAGCCGCCATCTCTGTTGATGCATCCCCAAGACCCGCTACAGAACCCAGTTCCAACACCTCACCCGTGGGAGACTCTGGATCCACACCCAAATGAAAAGGCCTAACCTTCTTCCACTTAAACCTAGCCCTCATCTTTAAACCACAAAAAGATTTGGGCTTTAAGCCCAGCCCAGTAGACAGGACCCGATCCATATCAGGCCTAATATTTTCGAGAGCCCTCTTCAACTTTTGCAACACCCTCATCGTCTTCCTCCCTGAAGTGCCGCCTCCCTGAGCAGGTCTCCTAACCAACCCAGCCTTCTCCTTCTTAGGCGACGCACCGTTCTTAAGCTCGACGCAATTTACTGGTGATCTTGTCTCCTCTCCACCCTTCACTAACTCAAAATAACCTGCCATCGAAACCATGTCTAACTGGTTCACTCACATCAAATTCGCTCCACCAGGAGTCTCGGATAACACTGCCACATAGGTTCGAGAAGACGAAATACCACCACCGCCAACAGTAACTCTAGCAACCACCGACCGGTCCTTCGCAACGATGAGCCCTAGCTGGTGCTGTAGTTCACCTACAAAACAACGCCAACCCCTCCTCCATGGCCCTCAGGTAACCAAATAATCCCTTTCCGGCCTCCCTCAAGAAAAATAGCCACCTCTAAAAACCGACCAGTCTTGTTGCTACCCTTACGGACCATCAAAACCTCCAACTCCTCCTGGAAAGATTTAGCAAAATCCTCCTTCCCCTAAGACAACAATGCCAACCATGTCCACCAACCAGTCCGAGCACCAAATCCCTAGCAAAATAGATCCACCAAAACCTTTTCGCCTCACTTCCAATTGAATCTCTGACTTACCTGGTTTCGCCGAGAACGAGAAGGATTTAGCTTCCACCGTAAAACAACGCATCTCACGAAACCAAAAAACAATCTGTAGCGGGACGCGCCTACACGCGCCACTGCTAGAGGAGAAAAAGGACAGAGCGAGAGCGAGAGAAAATTGCCCAGTTACAAACTAAGCACTTTTGGATGGGCAGAAATAGACAGATAGTCAAGGAGTAGTATACCATGCTTTTTATCCACCACTAGTACTCACCAAAAACACAATGTAAGCATATCCCCTTCAACAAAGTCTTAAGTAATCTAAACCCATATGATGTCCTAAAAGTAGTCAATTGTAATTCAACAAAGGCTGGGCAATGTAATATATCAACGTTTTGCGACATAAATCATCATTTGAACTTTCTAGCATGCTAAATTCCAGACCAAAACAGTAACTCAATAACAAAAAGTTAGAAGTCACATTTATAAATGTTTAAATTGAGGTTATATGCTTGTCATCAAATCAAAGACAAAGAGTAGGGGAAAAAAATTACTGGATCCTTGTACTTGTTTATACATTCTCTTTAAACTGGTGTACGAATTAAGCCATTTGAAATGACACAATGAAGCTGATACAGCAGACAAATATTGTGAAATAGGGAATCATTCAAACAGATGCACGCCTAGTCATGATGACACTCTTATTTGAGAAAATTAGCATGTCCCTTTTGCCAGACAAAACAAAGAAGCATTTAGGGTAACAGTATGATTCCATTGATCATCCATAAAACAAACATCTAAATTTATTTCTTCCTTGTTACCATTATATCTCATTACGGCAATGATTTTTCCCTTTCATGCTCGGCCACTAATTTATTATAGTTCAAGACAAATATTTCAATCTCCTACTCAATAACTGAACAAATTGCCTCTACTCTCACTTCTATCTCTTGTTACAATTAGGAATGGAAGAAGATTGAATAGAATAACCCTGGTGTTAAGAGTATATGACAAGGCTCTAACACTTGGAATAGCCACTCTCATTGCCCATGAGGAAGTAACTATTTGAGGAATAGTTATTCCTCTCAAACTCTCTCCTATTATCAAGTTCCAAGCTTACAAGTCATTCTATCAAAGCAGCATCCTAGCATTAAAAAGCATTCCTTACTTATGCATGATCAGCAATTGTAGGTTATATTTCAAATGGCACCTCCTCTCACTCTAAGAACAAGGTGGAGGGTGAAATCGTGCTATAGAAAAACCTTTTGGTGTGTGAGTATAGGTCATACCAAACATTCACCACAATTCTCAATATTTTTTTTTATGATGAGAAACTCCTCCAAGACAAGATCACTTCGTGTACCCACCCATGTCAAGTAAACCTCAGACCCGTGTAAAGCGCCCTCTCCAAACAAATCGGGTAATACTCCGGCTTCACCAGTGGGTTAGCCCCAAAGAATTGCTTACATGCCAAGGTGAATCAAACTTTAGACCTGATGGAAAGCCACCAAGACCAAGGCTCTTACCACTTGAGCCAACCCCTTGGGATAATTTATATACAGTTAAATACTCATATTCCTTCCAAAATTAGAATCTTTTATCTCCATCATTTGCCTTTACAACATAGGCTACTCAAATTATAAGAGTGGGATCTAAATTCACATCAAGAACAGTTGCAAAATCAAACCATCATCATCATATTAACTTATGCATTAGGATGGAAAGCTACTTAAACAATAAGATGATTGTTTTCTCTACACACCCGTTGTGGCTTCCATGACCTCCTTTATGGATAATACGAAGCACCCCACAGGGCAAGTCCATGTCATCGTGAAACTACAACCGTAAAACATTACAGCAGCATAAATGTTATCAATTGAAGAAAACCTAAAAAAGGCCATGCAAGAGAAAAATTACCACAATCACACGATTAAGAGGTAGCTTATAGTAAGCTGCAAGTGGTCCAATCTGCAGTTAATACCAAAAAATAAATAAAAAAGTAATTGCATAAAACCCATGTGAGATTCCAAATGTAAAGAAAAATTTGCTAATGTGATCCAGATTTCCACAGCATATATCTTAAGCTGCTAAAAATACAAAACCAAACCACTAAGGAGTTGCAAAAAAGACAAAACAATACACATGCCTCTCTGTCTTATTAAATATGTTTTGCATGAACATTGGAAAGAGAATGAGGGAAGAAATTACATATTGTGCAGAGTACAGCTAAAGCATAGAAGGTAACTCGTAAATCAAGTCAATAGGTAGTTGCACTCATTCTTGGTAGAATACCAAGTTTATAGAACAGTAACTCCCATTTATTAAAAAACAAAATCTTAAATTATTCCTGATCACTTGAATTGTTAATAGGGTAAATATAAATTTATTCCCTAATTAATCACATCATTTCAATTCACTCACTTGGTTTCTAAAACCAACTTTTAAACCCTTAAGTTTTTTGAATTTTGCATATCGCTTCTTCCATCCAAAATCATAAACTGCTAATGTGGCATTAACCTCATTTATGCCAAATCAACATCATTAACGTGGCCACCCCCACTCCCTTGCGGGGGTGCATAGTGGCTCTACCACCTCTACCTTTTTTTTTGTTTTGGTTTTTTTTTTTTTTTTACATTTTAATTTTTAATAAAATATTTTCTTTTAACTGAGGTGGAAAAAATGTTGATGTGGTGGCAGTAACGGGGTTAAAAGTCGATTTAGAGAAATGGTAGGAGTCAATAAGTTTCTTATATTTGACCCATATTTCCTTCCAATCAACTATTGAATTTGTAGACTTATGTAGATTTCACATAAGTCAATGATGTACTCTACAAATCCAATGGTTGATGGTAAGAGAATATGGACTTAATATGGGAAACTTGACCCCTAGCATTTCTCAAAAACTTATATGTGGACAAAAGTTTGGCAATTCAAACTAAGGTGGCAAAAATGTCATGTCAGCAATTTTAGACGATTTTCGACGGAATGAGTGAAATACAAAATTCAAATAACTTGAGTTAGAAGGCTAATTTAGAAACCCATGGAGTAAATTGAAATGGCGTGATTAACTAGAGAGTAAATTTATATTTACCCTTATTAATAACATAAAAAAAATAAAAAAATTATGTGGACAAAAGTAGAAGCGACAAAGAAGATAATTTGATCAGAAGCTAAGAGTAAAAATCTGAGTCACTTACAGATTCACCACTAAGATTCATATAAGTTTGAGGCTTTGCAAGGAAAACAGGGACCTCACCAACAAAACCTGAGGTTATTACATAACAAGCATGAATTTAACCAACAAAAACAAAAAAAAAATTGAAGAAAAGATAAATGTGAACTGAACAAAGTGGCATGCCTTCCCCAAAGATAGCTTTGCAGTGAACTGTGTTAATTGAAATCCCTTGTGATTCAGCAAATGCATCAATCAACTCAAACCCCACCTGCTTCCAAACAAGTTTCTTTAAATAACAATTAAAGAAACTGAAATTATTGTCTTGAGATGCAAAATTTCATGTAATACATTATGTCTCGTTCCTTTGTACTTCTCCCCAGGGTTGCCCAAGCCTACAAAGAGCCATGGGCGTGAAGCAACAGTGCAAAAGCAACGCCTATTTAACCTGCTAAGCATCTCCTTTCATATCCTCCAATGCTCTTCTTCACCAATTCTTAATCACCTGCAATAATTTATTTTAAATTTAATTTTATTAGAAAGTGAATAACCTAATTTTAATTTCTCTTTGATAACTCTTTTTCTCTGTTAGAAACTCCTTTACCTGTGGGTTGACGGCGCAATTTCTTCGTGGGCTGACGCGGTGCTGCAACGTCGGAGCAGTGTCGCTGGGTTGACTCAGTGGCTGACGGCGTCTCTAGCGACGAAGGCTGGTTCCGCAACCGTGCAGGGTTTTGCAATCTGGCTGTCCGTGGGTGTTTATTGGTGGAAGAAGACTGTTGTTTGGTTGCACATCCTGGTGGGTATTGTTATTCCAGTACACGGATACGCTCTTATTCTGGTTTAGTATTGTAAATTCTATCTGTTTGGATGGAGGCTTTAGTTAGCCCTTATCTCAGTTTTACTCCAATTCGAGGATTTCTTATTCCGATTTTCTGTAATTTAGGAATAGTTTGGTTTTAGTGAGTTAAAAAATAAAAAATAAAAAATAAATAAAAGGGCGGCCAGAGTTTCAACGTACATTTCTCTCTCACTCGCGTAATTTTATGTATATACCGTTTTTTTTTTTTTAATTAAATGTTAAGTAACTCTCTCTATTAACCTCAAGCACGTCTCTCTCTCTCCCTAAATGCACGTCTCTCTCTCTCTCCCTAAATGCGCGTCTCTCTATTAACGCCTCACGTCTCTCTCTCTCTCCATTAACACGTCACGTCTCCCTCTCCATTAACGCCTTAAAATATAGAAGCGTTTCAGATTTTGCAGTCTCTTTCTATTAGAACCTTAAAATATAGGAGAGTTTCAGATTTTGCAAAAGCTTGAGAAAATTTTACATTCATCTGGCCAGATGAAGGTATTGTATGGTTTGTCAAATAGAACTAATGTCACCGTGAAACCAACCGTTTGAAGATTTTTGTCAAACCTTGAGAGTGATATGAGTAGGACTCTTTTGTGGATACATGTGCTTCTTTAGTATTTTAAATTATATATATATATTTGGTGATCAATTGATTATTTTTAAGTTCGTAATTTCTCCGACGCTGCTCCTTCTTCAATCTACAAGATAGAAAACGAGGGTTAAGAGAATGCGTCGAGGATGTTTCTGGCAAATTCTCCTTCGATGCTAAAGTCAGATCATTTTCTTTGATTCTAGAGTGTTGTCTAAGAAATATATCGCGTACCTGATGCCTCACTGAGCAGGCATATTTATAGGTTAAGTTGCCTGGCACCAAGAATGGTAATTGAGCTGAGAATCCAGGATCCGAGAGTAACCGACAAAGGAATTAATGATTTGACCCATTGGTCATCATGAGTGAATCGTAACAGCTTCCTTAGCCATTACAAATCCTGTGAATGATTTGTAACCGCCCTGGTGATCAATGCGTATCCTTCGAATGATTTGTAACTGTTTTTCTTAATGATCCAAATACCCCAAACTGCATGAGCTCGGTCTTTGTTGCTGGAGTTGGTCTCGGGCAGTCGTTCTGTATTCGCCATCTATTGTACCTGTGACATATGATTTCCCGAGCCAAGGCATTCTCGAAGCAATGTGAGCTGCTGAAAGGGTCAGTCCCTTCTAAAGGTTCTGGGCTTCTAGTGATATTTAGGGCCCGTATCCATGTTTCTTCATGACCCGAGCCCATGGGCTTGGGCCCCATAAAATATGTGTAACAGATACCCTCGAATTCCTTTTTTCGAAAATTTCGAAAGATGAGAATTCCCATGCTTGACTTATTGGGGCATCTTCTAAGCTCTTTTAACCGTAGAAGTTTTCGTGAGACTTCCACTCGGTCCATTGATAGCCTTTTGGAGCCGTTATCCTCTGATGTTATAGCTGTTTCCTGGTCTCGACAACTGTTTTATGATCCGACAACTATACATTCAAGATCTTCAGTGATCTTATCCGATTTTTGGCCGTTTGAATATCTTGTCTGTTACTAGTAAATGCACTGTAGCCATCTCCACGCGTCCTCTTTTGAGTGATCCGTGTCAGAGCGTGTGAGTTTCCGAGATAGGTGTCAGCGGCTGGGTGGTTCCCTAACCACGCATTTTGATGAGAAGACCCTCAACAGTCATTTTGGTTTGACACGCCCGTAAATTTATCATTCCTTTGCATTAAATGCTCTGCTAATTCGACCGAGGTTCTTTATAAATAGTCCCACCTTTTCTTTTTTCTTCACCATTCTTCGCATTGAACCTTTGTTCCCTTTTTTTTCAAACTTTTGGAGCTTTATATTGTGACAAATACCCACCTAAATTAATAGGCGAATATTCGCTACATTTTATTCGCAAATGCACAAGATCAAAACGATATTATGACAGGCAAATACAAGATCATTCCCACGAGGATTGGTAAATTATGCTTAGAAGTAATTTTCGATTTAATTAACGGGTTTAAAACAATTGTCACAAATTGAATTAAAATAAAGAAATAAAATAAAAGAAATACTAAGCATTAAGGTTTTGAAATCCACCGTTAATCATACTCAAATAAGATTAACAATATGCCAATATTCCAATTATCTCTAGATATCCAATGTTTGTCAACCTAAGGATATGGTATCTACTCCTTAAGCTATTGATTTCCCTAAACAATGAACTAGACATGATATCTACTCTAGTTCTTTTCTTCCTCAAAGGATTTAGCATGGTATCTACTAAGTTGTTCTCTAAGGAAGCATAAATTTATGGAAATCGACAACTACATAAGGCCTAGGGCATAGTATTTACTTCCAATTCCCCATGTTGATTAGCCCAAAGAACCTGTGATGGGGTTCTTTTGTTACTTTATTAAGCTCAGGACTCAGTCATCCAAATTGACTTAAATAACATAAATCCAAGCACGTGCATATGATCAAACATATTCATATGAAGAATTCAAGTAAACATGAAGTAATCAAATTAAATACCCAAAAGATAATTGTAGCAAAAGCACCAATATTGCAATCCTAAAGAGACATGATTAGGGCTTCATACTAGCCCTAATTAAATTACTAACTACATAACAAAATAAAAGAGGAAGGGAAGAAAAACCCAAACTCCTCTTGATCTAACCTTTAGTTCTATTCCAGAGCTTGTGTCTGCTTCTCCACACTTGATTCTGAAGAATAAATGGTCTATTTATAGAGCTTAGAAGAGACCTAGAAGTCCTAAAAATCCTAGAAAAATCGTACTTCAATCTCTTAGTCAAATTAGTAAGCAATCCAAGTACAAATCGGAATAGGATTCGTCCAGATTTGTGTTCTTATATTGAGGAACGAGCAGAGCAAACGTCTGAATTAGGAAAATCCTATTTCATAGTTATTTGTAGAATTTTGAGTTATATTTCCAATGTTGCTAGAATCACCTCAACCCAATACATGATCTGAAAATTATGGTCAAAATACGGAGACGTATGCAGAATCCAAATTTTAATCCAATCCGATTTTGACTCCAATTAGAGAAATTTTGATTTAATCATTTCTTCAATTTGATTAAACTTAACCACATCATATAGGTCCTCAATTAAGATTGGTTAAACTTAATTATATCTTCTAGGTCTTCTCAAAGTGTGCTTTAAGCTTGGAATTCTCCAAAAATGCTTTCTTTTCTTAAAAAACCCTAAAAACACAATAAAACACAAAAACAAGACAAAACATCAAATAATAACAAAACTAAGAGCCTAACATATGTGAATTAAGGGGCTAAAATATGTATATTTGAGCACTTATTAACCCCCCAAACTTACATATTGCTAATCTCTTAGCAATACAAAACTGAAAATAAAAACAAACATAAAAACAAAAAGATAAATCATTCTTTCGTGAGATGTACGATTGCATTTAGCGTATTCAATAAGCTTTTTAAACCCTTAGGCATCCCTAGTAGGACGAGTGAAGTCTCACGAGGGTTTAACAATAATGTTACCCACAAACATTTTTGCAAAATTTATGTTATCCCAAAGATTGAAGTATCACTTAAAACAATAATTTTCATTCATTACCAAGTTTTAAAAGATAACTCCATCTTCACAATGAATTGGAATTCCAAAGTCTAATCACTTACAAAAGACAAGTTAAGGCAATACAAGTTGAATTTAGTGTAAAGTGAACTCACACATAACTATGAGGCTACCAAATTATTTCCAATGTGCCATGACTCAATACTTTAAAGTTCACTGGGATCCCTATCATAATGAATAACTAAGGCATAACTTTCTTTTCTTTTCAGGCTGTACAATGCTTAGTTCATTTAAACTTTTTAACTGACCCATGTAACGAGTGTTAAACCAATGACTCCCAAACCAGATGGCTTTAGAGTATTAGGTGTAAAGGCATACCCCCAAGGACTTACTAACTCGAGTCAAAAATGCTACAAAACCAAACTAGCTATAATATTAATCATATTAAAATTTTCATCTTTTGACGTGAACACTCATTACTTAATGAGGCAAGAGGTCCAGTTACCTAGCAAAAATCTCACAATGATCAATTTTTTTCTTTTTCTTTACTATTTTTCTCTTTTATATATATATATGCCCAAGTATCCATCCAATAAGTCACCCAGCTTCACCCAAGACATTGAAACATGCACAATCATATTAACATGCCATACCCCACAAATTAAGTGTTAATGTGCTTGTGGCAATTTAAAAACAAAACAAGTGAATTCTCAACTGGCAAAGGTAAGTAACCAAACTTAGAAACTCTATCATCAGATTATGTGTTCAAAATTTTAAACTCAGCAATGAAATTCAAATCACAGTTTCTAGATCAACCAAAATCTCAAGAATAACATGAACATACATTTTTTTCTCAATTTTCTAAAAAAAAAAGAAAAAAAAAATTAGACAAAGTGTGTGTATGTTCCCCATACCCCCAAGCTTGAACATTGTCCTCAATGTGTAGAAAAACATGGAAAGATCTTACTTGAGATATGAGAAAACTAGTTGGACAAAGGTATGGTTTGTAGCATACCCCCAAACTTGAATGTAGGAACACTTGTCATGGAATGGAGTGCCTCCCAAAAGTGCTAAGTTCACCATCTTCAGCTAGACTGTTGATAGTAGCTTCTGTGCTACTATTCTCTATGAGATGCTAGTTGGAATAGGTATGGCTCATAGCATATCCCCAAACTTTTGCAAGAACGCTTGTCCCTAAAACAATTGTAACAAATTTAATTAAAATAAAGAAATAACATAAAAGAAATACTAAAAGTAAAAAGGATTAGGGTTTTGAAATCCAACGCTAACCATACTTAAATAAGATTAACAATATGCCAATATTCCAATTATCTCTAGATATCTAATGTTTATCAACCTAAGGGCATGATATCTACTCCTTAAGCTATTGATTTCCCTAAACAACGAACTATGCATAATATCTACTCTAGTTCTTTTCTTCCCCAAAGAATTTAGCATGATATCTACTAAGTTGTTCTTTAACGAAGCATAAATCTATGAAAATTCACAACCACACAAGGTGGCATGATATCTACTCCTGGTTCCCCATGTTGATTAGCCTAAAAACTTATGATGGGGTTCTTTTGTCACTTTATTAAACCCAAAACTCGGTCATCCAAATTGACTTAAATAACATAAATTCAACCACATACATATGATCAAACACATTCATATGAAGAATTCAAGTAAATAGGAAGTAATCAAATTAAACACCCAAAAGATAATTTTGGCAAAGGCACCAATATTGCAACCCTAAAGAGACATGATTAGGGCTTCAAACTAGCCATAATTAAATTATTAACTACATAACAAAATAAAAGGGGAAGAGAAGAAAAATAAACAAGGGAAAAATATAAAAAAGCCCCCCAAACTACCAGCCGTTTTTGATTTAGCCCCTTAATGTTCCAAAAGTGATAAAGTAGCCCCCAAACTACCAAACTATTGCATTTTGGCCACTCCGTTATTCAAAACCGTCAGTTTGGACAGAAACTGCAAAACGACGTTATTTGGTTACCAGTAAGTTACTACAATGCCCTTGTATGATTTTTTTTCTTTTTTTTTTTTCAAAAAAAAAAGAAGCAAAATGGGGCCGTTTTGCTTCAAATAAGGGTTCCCTAACCCTAAGCAAAACGGCGCCGTTTTGCTTAATGGTAAGGATTTATGTTGAAATCCCTACCAAGCACGATCACAAGTGCCACTAAAGATATAAATAAGCTGAACCAGGACTATGAACCACCAGGAGGTGTTGAGCACCACCGCCGCACCCACCAGAACCCACCCTAGCTTCAGCTTCAACAACCAGCTGAAGAAAGTGTGCGGAACAAGAGCCACGGCCGCAATAACAGCCATCACCATGATCTTGCTCTGCGACTGCAGGAACTTCGCGATCGGGAAGTTCACTGCGTAAGCGAAGAGCTGCGGAATCATCAAAATGGCGAACACTCCCTCAGCTTCCGATATGGCTTTCGCCTGCCAGATCAGTTTCAACAGTGGCTCTGCAAACACGTATAACTGGCTAAGAATCAAAGCCGTCATCAACAAAATCACCCATGACCGTTGCATGTAGATTCCCAGCATGTCAAGCTGCCCCACTCCAACCGCTTGCCTGCACAGCGTCTCCAGCGTGCTCCACATTCCAAGCTGATCATTAATCACCATTCCATATATATATATATATATATATGTGTATGTGTGTGTGTGTGTGTGTGTGTGTGTGTGTACTAATTCAATTGTTTTTTTTGGCTTGTTTTACAGTTCTGCCATAGCACCTTCCACATGCCCCTGTTAGTGCGATCCATCACAGTCACAGCAAAGGCAATAGTTCCGTAGATCTTTGCCAAAAAGTTATTTTTGGTCATTTTTGTGAGTTTTTTAATTTTAGTTTTATTTTATTTTTTGTTAGTTAGTCGTTTTTTTTTTAATTTTATTTTATTTAAAATTTTAAAAAATGGTTAATGTTTTATGTGGGAAATCTGCATGCTAAAAAGTGAGGGGGAAGCATAAATTTTCATTTTAATAATTTTAATGTCTCTCCTAGTTATAGGACACCAGTTTCTACTAACTACCCTCAAAATTTTTACCCACATGAGCCAAGTTCATATTGCTCAAATCCTTATCATCATTATAGTGATTGTCCATCCTGGGGACAAGTTTCTAATTTTCCATATATGAGCAAATGAACACCAGTTTCTCCAGTCCAGGGTTTGATTCAAATTCCAATTTTTATAACCCGGACTGGAGCAACCAATCTGATTTCTCAGGATCAGCTCAGGCTACAGGAAATTATGCTTACCAATTTGATGAATTGCACAATTCAAAATATCCGCAGTTCGATCATCAAGCTCAACCTCCTATTTATCAATCAACCACTCACGTGCCACAGCTTGCACCACAATCATCACTAGAAGACATGATCGAAACATTAATAGAAAAAGTCGACCAGTCCAACTCCCGAGCTAATTCCAATTTACAAGCTATACAAGAGCTCGAGAATTCCAACTCTCAAGCTATACAAGAGCTAAAAGGTTTTACCAATCAAGCTGTACAGGAGCTAAGGAATTCCAACATGGCTAATGGCAGAGACATAAAAGAACTTAAGCAGGTCATGACCAAGATAGAAGGACAGATCGGTCATCTAGTTGTTGCTTTCAACAGAATAGAGGAAGAAGAACTTCAAAGTCATCTGATGGCTGAAAGGCACTACATGATTGATGAGGATAATTCCAAAAAATTTTATCATGAGCATGTCCAAGTCGCCATCACACTAGAGAGTGAGGAAATTGTGGATAACAAAGAGGAGGAAAAGAAAGAGGAGCAAGTTGAACACCCTGAGCAAGTTGAGCACCATGAGAACAGTGAGCCACCAACGGATCCTAATCTGCCCAGTGACATGGAAGTGAATATTGAAGCTCCTGCCTACATCACTATCCCTCTTGAGACATATCAAGAGCCCAAAGCTTCATCGCCTGAATGTCTCAAAGAGTCATCTTATGTCAAGATACTCAAAGACTTGTGCACATAAGCACACAAATCTAGGAACCACTTTCCTGAGAAGATCTTTCGAAGTAAGAGATTCTACAAAAGATGGCGAAATATCCTTCCAAAGGGGTATGAAGTTTTGAAGAAGAAAGGGTGGAATGGATTGGTTGGACATCCGCATGATAGGGGGAAGCGTTGTAAAGTTTTCTCCTCCAGTTTATTTTCTGCACTTCACTCCACAAATTCTTTCTTTCCTTTTTCATTACATGTTATTTTTATTTTTTTTTTGTTTCTAACAGCAATTAATCTTTTAATTTTTGTTTCTATAAAAAAAAAATGCTGTTAGTTTTTGTTAACAGGTGTTTTGGTGTTTGAGTTTGGAGGATGCCCTACCCCTTTTTCACACCTTGAGATTTTCTTACTTCCAGTAATGTATTTTTATACTACACATTCAGGACAATGTGTAATTCAAGTTTGGAGTATGGAAAAACACTTTGTCTGTTTATTTTTGTTCTTATTTGTTCATTTTTATTTGTCATTTTGTGTTAAAAAATTTGCAAAAAAAAAAAAAAAATGTGCTATGTTGTTGTCAAGTTTGAGTTAAACTGTAACTGTGATTTACATTTCATTAGCTTGCTTAAAGGGTTGAAAAAATTATTATGTCATTAGGAGTCTGAGTCCCTTGACTTATTTTTGGGTAAAAGAGATTTCACTCGTTTTGAGATAAATTTTCATGAGCACATTATCATGTTTTCTGTGAGATATGATGTTTGAGCTTAGGCTTGTTCTCTTTGAGATTTGTTGGATGACCTATTGATGAATAACCATTGGCTTGCAATATATATATATATATATATATATATATATATATATATATATATATATATATATATATATATATAATAAAAAGAAAAAAAAAAGAAAAAGAAAAATAAGTAAAAAAGAGATGGAAAAAGAAAAGAAAGATCATGTTGAGTTTTTCACTGAGTAACTAGACCTCTTGCCTCATTAAGCATTGAATGTTCGCGTCAAAAGGTGTGAAGTTCAGTGTTGATTTATGATATGACTAATCTGACTTCATAGCCTTTTTGACTTAAGTTAATAAGCCCTTAGGGATGTTTTACATCTAGTGCCCTAAAGCCACATGGCTTAGGAGTCATTGGCCTAACACTTGTTATAGGGGTCAATTAGAAAGCTTAAGAGAGTTAGACATTGCAGAGCCTATTAAAAAAAAAAAAAATGCATATCTTGCCTTGGTTGTTTCATTTGATAGAGATTTTTACAAATTTTATGGAACTTGTCTCGAGTTTAAGCTGAAAGCTTCATGATTGTATGCTAATTACACTTTACACATTTCAGAACATATGATGTCTCAATTGTCCATTTATGAGTTATTTGCTTTTGGATTTCCTTTTGACGGTTATGATAGTGTTTGTCTTTTTAAGTTTGCTCATGAATAAGAACCATGGTTTATGTGAAACTTCTTTCTTGTTAACAACATAGTGCTACAATGTTTGTGGGTATCATTTCTGTTAAGCCCTCACGAGACTTCACTCGTCCACTAGGGATGCCTAAGGGTTTAAAAGGCTTGTTGCACATGCTAAATGCAATCGTCTCTCCCACGAAAGATGATTTATGTTTCTTGCTTTCATTTTATTTTTTCGTTTTGTTTTGCTAAGGGACTAACAAAATGTAAGTTTGAGGGTGTTTGATAAGTGCCAAATGTTGCATATTTGGACCCCTTTATTTACATTAGTTAATCCTTTAGTTGTGTCGTTTTTTAATATTTTGTGTTAGTTTTGTGTTTTTAGTGTTTTGTAGATTATTAAAGAAAAACTACAGCTTTAAAGAAAAAAAAAAAGGAAAGTTTGGAAGAAAGCATACTTTGAGAAGACTTAGATGATGTGGTTAAGATCAACCGAATCCAAGAAAAAGGTTAAATCGGATTAAAGATCAGATTGGATTAAAGATAGATTGGATAAGATTTCAGATCAGATTCAAATTCAGATTCTGTACATGTCTCAGTATTTTGACTATAACTTTTCATTCAAATATCTTATTGAAGTGATTCAAGCAGCATTGGAAAGCTAACTCAAAATACAACAATTCATTGTGAAAGATGATTTTCCTAATTCGGATGGCTACTATGCCAAAATCGCCTCGCAATAAAAGGTTACAAATCTAGACGAATCCTATTCCGATTTCAGACTTCTATTTTGACTGGGAGACAGACCTCTGAATTATCTAGGTTTAATAAGGTTTTTAGGACTTTCCTAAGCCTATAAATAGACTTCTTTGCATTCAAGAAAAGATACACAATCCCAGAAAGCAAAATTCTTTTGTTTAGTTTTTCTTTAGGTTTAGGTTTAGATTTTATTTTTATGTGGAGCTAAATTCCCAACTAAGGTTGGGGATGAAGCCTCACCGATGAAGAACATCAATACTTTCAAGTAAGTCTTTATTTTTCTGATTTTATTGGATTTAATATTTCTATTGTTTTACTTCTTTTCAATGTGTGGAGTGATTCTTGGATATCTTTTGTGATTCAAGGATACACTTGATGATTTAAGATAATTTCACATAATTGATTGCTTGATTTTATTTGCCTAAATAATTGGATATCCCTTGTGATTTGTTCTAAGGATACATTTGGTGTTGCCAAAATTGCCCCGCAATAAAAGAACACAAATTTGGACGAATCCTATTCCGATTTCAGACTTCTATTTTTACTATGAGACAGACCTCCGAATTATCTAGGTTTAATAGGGCTTCTAGGACTTTCCTAAGCCTATAAATATACCTATTTGCATTCAAGAAAAGATATAGAATTCTAGAGAGCAAAATTTTACAGTTTTTCTCTTTTTAGTTTAGGTTTTCTTTAGATTTAAGTTTTATTTTTATGTGGAGCTAAATTCTCAACTAAGGTTGGGGATGAAGCCTCACCGATGAAGAACATCAATACTTTCATGTAAGTCTTTATTTATTTGATTTTATTGGGTTTAATATTTCAATTGTTTTACTTCTTTTCAATGTGTGGAATGATTCTTGGATATCTTTTGTGATTCAAGAATACACTTGATGATTTAAGATAATCTCACATAATTGATTGCTTGATTTTATTTGCCTAAATAATTAGATATCCCTTGTGATTTGTTCTACAGATACATTTGGTGTTTCAATTAAGATTGAATATCTTTTGTGATTTACAGATACATCTGATAATTTAATTGATATTGGATTGTTTTTATGATTTGTGCAATAAATGGATACATGAGATGGTTTTGATTAACTGTTGAAGCATAGTGAAACATATCTAAGATTTTAATTGTGAGAACTTCAGATTAATATTGATAAACATGGAAGTATGTTGTTATGATTCGATGAGTGTGAATTCTCAAACCTTAGTCTTTTATCTCTTAGTTTATTTTAATTAGTTTATATTTGTCTTTTAATTTCAAAAATCAAAATTCAAAACCTTTTTGGAACTAAGTTAGGATTTAATTAGTTTAGATTTAAATTGCTCTTTCAAAAATACAATTCTCTGTGGATTCGACCTCGCACTTACAATCCATTAAACTATAATCGATTCGTGCACTTGCGAGTTAAATAAATTTGCACAACAACATTCATAGCATTGAGGAATATAAGTTTCTTGTCTCTATAGGATTTATCCTTTGGACCTTTCTGAGATTCTCCTTTGACTGGCCACTCCGATGATTTTCTTTCAGTCTGTTTAACATTCTTCAGATACTTCTGGAAGTTCCTAGTCAACATAGCTATTGGTTCAGAGTCAGAGGACTCATCATCACTTGATTCTTTAAAGACCACTTCCTTCTCCTTCTTAGTAGTTTTAAGTGCTATGAGCCTTGGGAGAGAATCTCCTGCTCTCATAGGTTATGAGAGAACCTACCAATTCATCAACATCCAGTAGCTCTACATCCTTGCTTTCTTCAACTACAGTTATCTTGCGGTCAAAACGTGGAGGATGTGATCTCAGAATTTTTTCAATCACTCTTACTTCAGAGACTTTCTCATCAAGCCCTCGCATAGAGTTTACAATCTCACTTAATTTGGTGTAAAACTCACCAAACATTTCATCTTCCTTCATGTTCATAGTCTCAAAGCGAGATGTCAACATTTGAAGTTTGGCCTTTCTCACCCCCTTTGAACCTTCATGGGTCTTGTCTAGAATATATCCCATGCTTCCTTTGAGGTCTCACATAGAGTAATCCATCGAAACTCATCCGACGATACATAGTTGAAGATGCAGCTCAACCCCTGATTATTCCAGTTGCTCTTCACCGTATCTTCCTTGCTCCATTTGTCAAAACCCTTCTCAACAGTAACCCAAATGCTATAATTTAGCCCCTTTGAGTAAGCTTTCATACATACTTTCCAATAAGCATAATCATTCCCATTAAAAATGGGAGAGGCATTAGAGAATGAAGGCAAAGAAGTATTTGGCTCCATATCTAAGAGAACAAACACACTCAAGACGTTAGTCAAAAACCGAGCGAAGCCGCTCTGATACCAATTGAAAGTTTATGCAGATCGTGTTCTACCTCTTACAACCAAAATATTCAACAGTAAAAACTAACTCATATCATCAAGCATAAAAGCATGCACAATGGATAAATAAACAAACAAAACCACAACACAGATTTTGTTTGCGAAGTGGAAAACGCTTGAGCACCTCAAAGTAAAAACCACTCCGGGGCAGCCAAACCTAGGAAACCACCAAACGAAGATTCACAATTACAGAATAGACAATACCCACACCCTTGAGTACCTCTAAAACTTAGTAAGAACGACAAACTTCGTAGCTTGTCTCCATCATGTCCATCTTCAGGAAGCGACTTCCTTTACCGACCATTCGGTAGACTTTCTTCTACAAACACCCATTAAGATTCCAGCTTTATCATCATCAACCGAGCAAGGCAACATGTCAAACAAGAGAAAGGACAGCTTCAAGTACTAGTGGAGGAAAGGAGACTTCAGAGAAGAAAGAGCTCTCAAAATAAAATCCCAAAGTCTCAAGAGTGAACAGTGACTAAATTCCTTTTATGGAGGAAACAATTCCTTCGTCCCATCATAATGAGACACTTTCTCGTTACAGATTCGCAGATCTGAAATTTCCATGTCTTAACGAGATAGCAATCTCGTTCTGGCAGGAAGGCAAAATGCCTCGTCACATTCGCGTCTTGATGTAGTTCCTGACGAGAAAACATGAAGTCCAGTTTTTGCTCACGTCACATCCTCGTTCTAACACAGTTCCTAACGGGAAAACAGGGAGTCCAAAAAAAGCTCTCGTCACATCCTTCTCTTGACGAGCTTCCTGACGAGAAAACAAGGAGACCAATATTTGCTCTTGTCACATATTTCGTTTTGACGAGCTTCTAACGGAAAAACATAGGGCTCTTTATGCAGTCCCGTTACAAGCCTCGTTCTGACGGTACTTCTGATGGGAAACGAGAAAACATTTCAAGAGGCCCTTTAACCTTAGAACCAACTCCCCAAAGACAAACAAAGTTTTAAATGATAAACATTACATGAACGGTCATTAAATTATGCCAATCTAAAACCTAACACATGCGTTACAAGAATCAAAGCCGTAAGTAATCGTTAAGGAGTTATTGACTTTCATTATACATAGTATTTTTTAGGAAAGACAAATGCTTGGTCTGTTCAGTGCCTTAGGGTCTCAACACCTACACATCAATCTGAAGTCTCTATTTTGCTTGATTAAGGTATATCATCGAGATTCAATGTGTAACAGTCTTACTCAAATTGAAACAAAAATTTTCATTTCCCGACTAGGAACTTTCTATATTTAAGATACAATGATTATGGACTAAGACTTTGTGTAATAACCACGTTACTCACACCCATGACCATATTCAATGTAATCCTATAATGTTTTATATGCATAATAACTATGATGAACTTTGGTAATAAGAATGTAAAAGATATTTTATATGTCATACGCTCAAATCATTTAATAAGTGAATAATATATATATATATATATATATATACATTTGATGTCAAAAAATGGTTACTGTAGAAAGACATTATTAGCGCGTGGGTCACTCGAGGTCGGACTTGGTTGGGTTACTAGTGAGTGGACAATATGCGTATGATATCCGTGGCACTGATACTATATTATAGGTCCCTTGGATCAGTACAAACCCTACCAAAAAGTGGTTAAGGGTTTTGATAGACCATATGAATTTAAACTATGATATGATTCTCTTATTATAGCATGAATTATATCTATATTGCATTCATGATAATATTATCAAATGATGAATTGTGACCTTATATTGCTTCATATGATTTATAAATAATTGAGTTCACCATGTATGTGTTTGGCAAACAACATCCATTGTCACGGCACTGTTTATGTTTGGTAAGGAAAAAAATGAGTGTAATAATTAGTATAGAAAAGTGAAAAAGTAGTATTGAAAAGTGGAAAAGTTTTGTTTTGTAATAATGTTTTTATTTAAATAGTAGTAAAAAGTAAATGATATGATATAAGAAGTGAATGAAATGATATAAAAGTGAGAATGTTTTGTTGTTGATTTTTTTTTTGTTTGTGAATTAAATGAAAAGTGTTTGGGAAGGGGGTGTTGTTTAACAAACAACCCCTATGTGATAATCTATATGTCATATGCATTTATACTCACTAAATCGTGGACTTACTCTTGTATTATTTTCCACTTATGAAAATGTGTTGTTTGTAGATAGTATAGCTGGAAATGGATCCTTCAAAACATCTGGTAGTTGTTTTGAAGGACTCAATTCATATTAGTTTTGAGAAATTAGACCTCATGTGGCTTAAGTACATATGAAATGCTGACGGAGCCACATGCCACGACATGATCGAGATTATTTTTATGCTTTATCTTGTTAACAATAGGCTTTGATAATATTTTGAGACAGTTAGACTTGGGTTGTAATCTCGTAACTTATTTTGATAATTGGCCTTTGACCGCAACATTTGGAGACTTATCTATATATTATGATGTCTTAAATTTATTCTAGTAATTCAAAAATTGTCTATATATATATATAATCTCATAACTTATTTTGATAATTGGCCTTTGACCGCAACATTTGGAGACTTATCTATATATTATGATGTCTTAAATTTATTCTAGTAATTCAAAAATTGTCTATATATATATATAATCTCATAACTTATTTTGATAATTGGCCTTTGACAGCAACATTTGGAGACTTATCTATATATTATAATGTCTTAAATTTATTCTAGTAATTCAAAAATTGTCTATATATATATATATATATATATATATATATATATATCAAAGCCCCACTTGGCCACTTGCATAAGAAAAAAAAAAAAGCCCCACTTGCAAATTCCTTATTTATCTTAATAATAGATGGTTTCTGAAAGGGCTGTTCCTGGGAATATATGTCTTGTACAAAACTAGTATTGGTCTTGTTTGACGGGACGGGAGTGAGACTGGTTAAACTTTGACTCGATTCAGTTGATCCCTCTTGGCTCTTGGCTCTTGGCTCTTGGCTCTTCCTCTTGACTTGGCAATACACACAGTGGCTGCCTACTCTGGAACAACTGAGTTGTGCTCATGTTGACCAGGTTATATATATAGACGCTTCGGTCTACTCACGACTCCAATACTCCATCAATATATTTTGCTTTTTCCCCCTTTTTTTTTTTTTTTTTTTTTTTTTTCAAACAAAAGCATGCAAATGCTTCTTCTTTTCTTACTTGTGTTTTGGAACCTTAAATATTTTAGGCAACCGGGCATGCATAATGTCTTTCAGGAATGATTGATGATGATGATGATATAATAATCCAGCTATATATATATATATATGAAGCTATCAACGCAAGTTTTCATAAGGTTTGGTAATAAATTTGTTATTAATTTTAAGCTTTTCAAAGTTGTTTATTTTAAAATGTTAAATTATAACTTAACCCAAAAGTAAACTAATAAGAAAAAATAAATTAAGACTTATTTATTTCATTGGAAAAAATAAATTAAGGTTTGGTACACGTAACACGATGGACTTGCATATGGAGAAATTGTAGGTATATATCGCAAAAGTCAAAAACTTGATTTTCATCCGCAAATAAAATTCAAAAGCTCTCCTTCCGTTGAATTGGGAGGATATAGTTTAGTCATAGGAGGAGATGGTCCAGTCAAATATGTCATACACTTATCTAGAAAGTTTTCTTTGTTGATTATTCATTCAAACTAGCCTTGAAAGAGGAAACAAAAAATTATATATAATTGTTTATTTTTTGGGAAAACTTCACTAAGGATACTCAAATTTTCACCCGTTTTGAAATATTCCTTATGAATTTCAAAATCTCTCAATTTAGTCCCCTGAACTTTCAATTGCTTTCAATTTGGACCCCTCCGTCAGATTTTAAATGTCACATGACGTTTATACCCCTGACTTTTATATAAAATTCAAACTTCTAAAACGTTTTTTTATTTAAAAAAAAAAAAAACAAAATCAGGGATATTTTAGTCTTTTTTTTTTTTAATTTTTAATGGCTAAAATTAACGGAAGGGTCCAAATTAAGAGCAATTGAAAGTTCATGAGGCTAAATTGAGAGATTTTAAAGTTTAAGGGGGTATTTCAAAACGGATGGAAATTTGGAAGTCCTTAGTGAAGTTTTTCTCTTACTTTTTTGGTCTTTGATCAATGCCCTATACGACACCATCAAATTGGAATAGCAAGTGGAATATTGGAGATTAGGAGCCTATTTCACTGTCAATATTTTATTTTATGGTATATGTATTTGATGTTCTTTTATTTAATTTTGAAAATGCTTTTTTAAACAAAAAAAATAAATAAGCCTTATTTTTTTTTTCCCTTAGTTCTTTTGATATGGAGAAAAGACGGTTCTTGTAATTGAGAGGATAGATTTATCTTTTCACTTTTTTTTTTTTTTTTTTTTTTTTTTTTTACAAAATTTCCCTCTCATTTGCAAGATTTAATTTTGAAGTGAAGAGGATCTAAATACGGTTTCACTGAATTGTAGAGTTCGTCCATGTGTTATTATGTACATCATTAAATAAAATAAAATAAAATTTAAACCATAAAATAAGTATATTTATCATTTCAAATAAAATGTAAAAAATGGTATTCCAATTTAATGGCACGGGGTCTGTCGTTTTGTCTATAGTCCTGGTTTTGCTTGACTTCTATAATGATTCAATTCACCACACTAATAAAAATTATATATAAAAATTATGTCAAATTTTTCTTCTTTATTTATTTATTTATTTTATTATTTTGAACTTTTCTCTGCAGCGATGACCTCTTCATTTTCTAGTAGCACATAAATGGATCTAGAACATAGACTTCTTTCAGAAGAATTAATATATATATATATATAATAAAATAGAAATGGTTAAGACTTAATTGAGGAAGATATCTACAAGTCGGACGTATATATAAAATAATTTACCACGCAATTTTGTGACTTTGAAATTAATTTCATAAATAGTAATTCAGTAAACGTTCAAATCATTCTGCATAATCATTAATTTTTTTTCTTGATATTACTAATCTCATACTGCATATCTGAGATAGTAATCACTTTGAATTTTTGTTTAAAAAATTGTTCCAAAATTTCATCAAGTGAGATTTTTGTATTGATAGGTTTATTAGCATTTTTAATTATCGTATTCCTAAGTTTTTTAAGGTAATCTTTATTTAATTCAGGATTTTTCAATTTTTGAAATTAAAATGATTAGGAAATTTTCTTGTTCTTCAGTTTTTGTGAGAACATTATAAGTTTTGACATTTTTGCAGCAAGAATCATTACAACCAATTTTGAAATCATTCTCAAAGAATTCACTAGCGGAATGGTAATCGAAGTCATCTGAAGTTAAAAATTCACTGTCAGATGAATCAGAAGAATTAACGGATTGCAGAATTCTAAAAAGATTTTCTTCTCATTGTCATCAATTTTTAAAGCATTAATTTTTTTTTTTTCAATTTTTTGGGCTGTTCTGGACATTTATCAGCAAAATGTCCTAATTTTCTGCAGTTAAAACATTTTCCTTTGGATGAAAATAAAGTTATATATATATATATATATATATATATATATATATATATATATATTTCTCCTTGTTTTGATTGGTAAGTCAATCCCCTGTTTCCTCTATTGATGTAGCCCTTCAGAAAAGAAAGAAGAAAGAAGGAAAAAAAAAAGAAGAAAAAAGTCATATAATTAAATAAATATAATAAAGTTAGTTAAGACTGCTTCTAAGTTGTGTGGGGCCATCAAGGCTCCAGAGTCAGACCGCATGACTTGACCTTTTAAAAACCAAATTAACTCTCATCAATCTTCACAATCACAATAAATATATATAAATATAATAGAACCTTCTCTAGCTTCCATATGATTGCTCCCTAGCTACAACCTACAAAGGGAGGGAAGAAAGAGGAAGGAAGGAGAAGATCAATGATCATGAGCTGCAAGGAAGAAAAGATGATGATGATGAGTAGTAGTAGTACTAGTAAGAAAGGTGAAGTTGCAATATTGCCAGGATTTCGGTTCCATCCAACTGATGAAGAGCTTGTTGGGTTTTATCTTCGCCGGAAGGTTGAGAAGAAACCCATCGCTATTGAACTCATCCAACAGATCGATATCTACAAATACGATCCATGGGATCTTCCAAGTAACTATTATTAGCATCCCTTTCTTTCTTTTAATTCAACTCTTTTGTATCTTTGACAAAATCAAACAATTAAATTCTTAATAAGGTTATTTCTTTGATTCTTTCAAGCTAAAATTTTATTTTATTTTTTTTATTTTTTTTTCTGTGGATCTAACTGTATATATATATATATATATATATGGTGCCTCTGAAAACCATCTATAGCTTCTTATTAATTCTGAGAACTGCATGAAAAAGATTTTGACGTTTTTTTACGTACCCTATAACCCCGTTCAGACCTAAAAGATTACTTTCATTTCATTTAACATCATTGAGATTATACTTTATTACTTTTGTTTGTGATTGATTTATATATATTTGGTTGCAGAAGGCAATAATAGCAGCAGCAGTGTGAAAGAGTTGGAGTGGTACTTCTACTGCAAAAGAGGGAGAAAGTATAGGAACAGCATAAGACCCAACAGAGTGACGGGGTCTGGGTTTTGGAAAGCCACTGGCATCGACAAACCGGTCTACTCGGCGGGAGGAGAATGCATTGGCCTCAAGAAAACATTAGTTTACTACCGCGGGAGTGCAGGAAAAGGCCTCAAAACTGATTGGATGATGCACGAGTTTCGCCTTCCTCCCAAACACGCCGGCGCCACCAATCTTGCCGATGCCAAAAATACTGTCCAAGAAGCTGTAAGAATAATACAATTATACTCATCTATATGTGCCATCAGACACGAAGAATTACGACCTTTTGTTCTTATTTATTTGGTCATGTTTACAATTTAACAATCTCCTATTAATATGATAGATATATAGCTGAGACTACATTCAAATTTGATAGCCTAAAAGTAGGAGATTACAATCAAATCCCATAATTAATATCATATTTAGTTACCATCAAATCTGATTACAATCAAATTCCATAATATAGAATAATCAAATATAATCTAACATAAACCACCTATATCCATGGAAACTTGATAAGAAAAAGACAGAATTCATTCTTTTTTAACCATTGAATATCTATAGTGAATGGATGAATCTACTATTGAATTTGTGTGGGAACCACATGAGTCAGGAAATATAATGTTTGATCTATTGAATTTGTAATAAAATTTAGTTTAAAAATGGTCGTGTAACATGCTTCAAATATTAATTAGCGCTTTGTACAAGTTTGAAATTTGTTTGACAGGCTAAGAGTGAGTACACGAAGTAGTCATATGCATTTGACGATTTTTTTTCGTCAAAAAAGAAAATATCAAATATATATATATATATGTTGATGCATGGTTTCATGTACTTTTTTCATGCAGGAAATTTGGACGCTGTGTCGAATTTTCAAGCGAAATGTGTCGCATAGGAAGTACACGGCAGATTGGAGAGAAGGAAGTGCTAAGAAACATCCAATAATTTCCTCGGATGATCCCATCAAATATGAAAATGATGATGACCAGGAGATTAAGGGTATTGATGGAAGGACGCAGTTGCATGCAGGGCAGCCGAGCTGGACGCTACCACAACCTCCAGTATTATCTTCAACCATTAATCCAATAACTCCAAGAGCCGATGCGAATGATCATGATGAAGACTTGTTTGCATTAGAGAATTGGGATGATGAGCTTAGATCTGTTGTAGAGTTTGCTCTTGATCCCTCTCGTTTATGTAAATAAGTATTCATGTTAATGTTACATTAATTACATACACTGAAATGATCATTGGTGTCAATATTAATTTTGCTCATATTTATTTCATATCATCTTACAAATCAATCATTAGATTTGTAGAGTTCACATAAGTCAATGGTGGACCCTACAAATCTAATGGTCGATCTATTGAATTTATAAGAGAATATGAAAGAAAATATGAGCAAATTATTGACATTAATCATTTCTCATACATATACATATAGATTATAGTACGTAAGTAATATTTGACAGTGTTTTCCAAATATTTTTCTCTTGCCGTCTACTAATTATTTTTCCTTGCAATTAAAATCCTAGTTCTGGCAATGTGTACACGTACGGATAAAATGGTAATTAAATAGGCGCAACTCTTACTTAACAAAATTATATATTCTTTTACCTGATAAATATCATCATATTATACAATTATATATATATATATCTCCGAATAATAAATATGTTTGACGTTGCCGAGTCTAAATTACTTTAAATTCTCATAATTATTTGATTCTAATTTTCGTAGTAAAGGTTGATCAGTTACTTCAACCAATTGAATTGGCAATGGACAATTCATTAATTTTCTTGTCCAGATTAATCAGCTTCCATTTTTACAAGTTTATCTTCATGCATTAATTAAGATTCTTTTCTTTTTAATTAGTGTAACAAATCAATTGGACATTTGTTGATCTATGGATAATCCACAGCGACCTCAGCGGGTTCTAGGGGAGAAGCACCACCAGCGAAGAAAGGGAATGATCGTCGAAAGGCAGTTTGGAAACCGGAGGCACTGCAACCTCTAAGTCAGCTCAAACGACCCTAACTAACAGAATAAAACTAGTAAAAATGTGTAAGAGAAACTCCCCCTCCGTGTGGCATTCGTGAGAGATGTATAGACGAGTGCTTGGCTAAAACCCTAGTTAAAGGAGATGATAGCATATGGTGCATCTTATGGAGATTGAGGTGCATCCAACTATTGGTCTTGGTCTTGGTCTTGGTCCTAGTGTTGTCTTGGGCTTTCTTAACAATCAGGCTTTAAAGGCTTGTTGATATGTAATACGGTCATCTAGTAGAAACATGATCCTCTCTATTTCAGTTGAAATGGAGAATATTCATTTAGTGTAAAATGAGAGGTAATATTGTATTAACATTAAAGTTGAAGCACAAAATTTACAATATTACCTTTCATTTTACACTAAATCGATATTCTCTATTTCAAATAAAATTGAGAGGACACCACAAAAAAACAATTTTTTTTGACTGGAGATTTTTTAAGTTTTCTAGTGTCTGACGCGTGTCGATTGTCAAAAGCATAAGTGTCAGGAAAAAAAATTTCTTGACGTGTCAGTGGGTAAAACGTCAGAAAATTCTGACGTTTTACTTTGTCACGCGTCAGAAAATTGAAAAATTAAATAAAAAATTAAATTTTCTTTTTTTAAATTTTTCCTGGAATTTTTTTTAATTAAAAAATTTATTAGTTAAAATTAATTTTCAATTAAATTTTAATTTTCCATTTTTTTGGGAATTCCTCTGCACGGCAGCTCCCTCACGCGTGAGGGAGCTGCCGTGCAGAGAAACACATTTCTCTACACCATGGTGCAGATCTGCACCATGGCCGGCCACTCCCTTTCTTCTTTTCTCAATTCTCTCTCTCTCTCTCTCTCTCTCTCTTCTTTTCTCCAACTCTTCCATTTCTCCATTTAATTTTCTCACTCTCTCCCTCTTCTTTTCGATCTCCATGGTGAAGATCTGCACCATGGTTTGAGTTTTTGAAAATAGTTTCAAAAATTCAAACCGAAAACATCTTCAAAAAATTAAAACCAACCATCAAGAAATCAAAAAATCAATCTGAAAAACCCAAAAAATCTTCTTATCGATCTTCTCCTCCTCCTCTTCTTCTTCTTCTTCTTCTTCTTTTCTCCTTTTTTTCTTTTTTTTTTCTTCTTCTTCTCTTCTCCTTTTCTTTTTTCTTCTTCTTCTGCTTTCTTCGATCTGCTGCATGCTTCTCAATTTTTTCCCTTCACCTTCTGTTTTTCTTCTTCCTCTAGAGGTGCCGTGCAGACTGCAGAGAAGCAAGGAGATTGAGACAGGAGAGAGAATGTGCTGAGAAAAAAAAATGAAGAGGTAAAAAATAATAAGAGGGAAAAAGTTGAGGGGGGGAAATAAAAAGAGGGAAAGAAGTTCAAAATCCCGCCTATTGGCCCTAGGGGGCCAATCAAGGTAATTTCCTGACGTGCCAGGTGTCGCACGTATGAATTTCATACGTGCGACACCTGGCACGTCAGAAATAAATATATATATATATAATTTTTCTGACGTGGCGGTGTGCCACGTCAGAAAATTCTGACGTGCTACAGTGCCACGTCAGAATTTTCTGACGTGCTACAGTGCCACGCCAGGAAAATTCTAACGTGGCACATTCCCACGTCAGAAAAATTCTGACATGGTAAATGTGGCCACGTCAGAAAATATATAATTTTTTAAAATTGCTAAATCTGTAATAATTTTCTGACGTGGTACTAGTCACACGTCAGAAAATTATTTTCTGACGTGGTAAAATTTTCACGTCAAAAAATTGCTGACGTGGCAACAAAATATGTACTGTAGCCACGTCAGAAAACCCCATTTTTTTTGTAGTGGGATCCTCTTCCCATCTAGCAGTCCCTAGATTTTTTTAATTGATTAAGGGTTAAATATGTTTCTAGTACCTGTAGTTTGCACCAAAATCAAATAGCCACCTGAGTTTTCAAAAATGTCACAAATAGTACCTGTGATAAGCAAATAAACCTACTTAGTTTCGCTCAAGATTCTATTAGGTTTTTTTTCGGAGTACCACGTTACCCTTATACGTAGTGTGGTACCTGGGTTTCAAGGTGCCACGTGAAATTAAAAAAAAAAAAAAAAACCCATATATATATATTGGGCGGTGGCCGAACCACCCCCAATGGCCAAATTATAAAAAAAAAAAGGGGGGGGGGGGTTTGGGCGTTGGCGACCACCTCCATGGCCCATGGGGGTGGTTCGGCTATCCCTAAGGGTCAAACACTGAATTTTTTATTTATTTATTTTTTTTTAAATTTGGCCCTTGGGGGTAGGTGGTTCAGCCACCCCCAAGCCAAATGGGGTGACCGGCCACCATTTATGAGGTGGTTCGGCCACCCAGTTTTTTTTTTTGGTGACGTGGCGCTCTGCTAGAAAATCTAACAGAATTTTGACGGAGATACCAAGTGAGTTTATTTGCTTACCACAAGTACTATTTGTAATATTTTTAAAAATTTAAGTGGCTATTTGATTTTGGTGCAAACCACATATAGTAAAAATATATTTAACCCAATAATTAATTTTTCTTCCTTTTCTATTTTATTTTTTATTTTTTTATTAGATAAACCTAAAAAATAAGAAAAATGTTACAAATAATTCTACTCTCCTTATGCTATATATCAGTTAACAAATTTAATAGTTAATTTACAAAAAAAAAAAAAGGTTGATATATTCCACTCAAACTACAATTTAATTGACAATATTTTTCAAAACTTTTAATTGTGATAATGTTTCCCTCAAATTACCAAAAATTATTAATATTTTCACCAAGGCCAGCAAAAAGACAAAAATAACACTAAACTATTGTCAAAACGAGAAAAATACATTGAAAAAATCGTGAAAAAAAATATTACACTTTCTTTTTATTATTATTATTTTTTTACCTTTCTTATTAAGGATATTTTTTTTATTAAAAAAATATTGATAATTTTTGATAATTTAGCAGATAAAAGTTTTGGGGAGAACAGGAAAGATTTGAGAGCTTACGTTGACTTTTTCCATAAATAAACAATATATCGAAAGTGAAATGATGTGTAATATATCTTTTAAAAAAAAAAATAATAATAATAAAAATAAACAAACAAAGGGTCTGAATTGCAGACCATTCTTTTGGTCTCCAAGCTAGTTGTGTTACTTTTGTCCCTCCGCATTTCGAATAAATTCTCTCTCTTCCATCGTTTCAAGTCTAAAGGCTTCGTCGGCCAAGCAAGATGGTAAAACATCCCTCCCTCTTTCAAACCCATTTGGGTTTTTTACTCGTATATTTAATTCTTAATCTCCAGACATAAATCTGTGATCTTTCATGCTGCATCATGTATATCTTTTCCTTCCCAAAAAAAAAAAAAAAAAAAAAAGAGCAGTTAAGCTGTGAATTTCAATGTGCATTGATGCTATTCTTTCCCTGACTTTGGGTTACATCTTGCAGACTAGCTTCTGTAGCTTATTGATTGTTTTAGTACTTTTCTGGGCTCCTCCGTTTCTTGGTACTGTTTAGACTGGTTGATAGTGTAATGATCAATTTGGTGCTTCATGGTTCCTTTTTGTATGGGCCTTTGCTCATGATAGGATTTTATAGTTACCTACAGGAAAATGAGAATTGTTGCGTCATTAATTTCTTGATTATTTGATGTAGATGCAAAGTAAGATAATCAGGCACGTGCATTTGAAGCTACTTCTAAAGTTTGTGTTATAGGCTTTTTGGTCGCTTAATCTAATAGATTTGGTGTATATTTCTTGTCCATTGGATAGCAAATGGTGTATATTGTGTTTGGAATGACGTTGAGTTACAATTTCATTGTTTAGAAAGGAGCCACCATGGAACAAAAGAAAAAAAAAAAAAGGATTTTATTGGAAACAATCATGGATGATTTGGGTTAAAGCCTTTAATTCATATTTATGATACCCTTTAAGTGGAATGGCTATGCAGTTCGAGGGGAGGTGTCAAGCCTGTAAAAGGGTCATAATAGCAGGAGGTGATGTTGTAAAAGAGGTTAGAGTTTCTTACCTAAAGAGTATCTGATATAGGGATTGGGTTGCATGTAGTTTTGAGTGATTTTGGATCTGAATGCTATGTTAACAGTGTAAATGTTGCTTGCCTGCAGTTTGCTCCTAGGTTTTTGGATTGGTATGCTATGTTAAGCTCATTTTGTTGAAAATCTTGAAATTGACACCTGAACATGGTTCATTGAAGAGTACTAATTGACCCTCTTATTTTTTCTATGTTTGCTCAGCTATATTTTGAACCATCTAAAAAAATTGGTATGCTTTATTTTGCTTGAATGAGATATTCAATTCATTAATTTGAAATTTCAGCCATATTGGTTAACTGTAAATGAAGCAACAATTTTAAAAAATGGCTTCAATGGCTGCTTTTTTTTTTTTTTTTTCCTTTTCTTTTAGAACAAATATATATATGTATTTGACATATTAGCAACTCTTGATAAGTTGTACACGGAATTGAGAATAGGAGATGGATAAAAAGGAAGAAGTTGGATATAATTTATCTTCTTTTTTCTTTTTCCCCTTCGTTTGCCTTCAATCATGGTGCTATCATATAATGCTGAGCATATATGTAACCGAATCAAAACAAATGTTGAGCAGATAAACCGAATCAGAACAAATGTTGAGCATATAGGTAATAGTTGAATAATTTTGCTATGCTTTCACAATATGTTTGAATGCAGAGTTCTGGTATCTGATATGCAGTAAGTCCTACTTAGCTCCCGTTACTGTTGTGTGACAACGAAAAATGATTCTCTCTATATGATTATGAGATTTTGGGTAATTTTCGTTAACTCGGTAACTGATTCAAGGGTCTTCAGATAATTGCTCGGATGTTTGCAAATAATTTTGTTTAAATGAAATTAGTACCTTGTTCGAATTGAATCTGTAGACAAAAGAAAAAGATAAAGGCACTATTTGTGTTTTATTTTTGAACTTTTGAAACAATATTCTGCTTTGATTTTAATCACCAATGAGAAATCATGCTGTTAGTTGAATATACTATTATTGTTATAATGCAACTTTAATGTCAATATTATTACACCCTTGGGTAAGATTTTCATTGAGATCTTTGGCTTTAATAAGCACCTTATATCTTGTAGAAGTGGGTGCAAGTTGAGAATCGCTTTGCTGAATACATGTATCTGGTTGCCCGGTTTCTTAAGCATGCACCTTGCCCGCGATAATTTCTTCCCCCCAGCTCCAAATCATTAGCAGTTAGCAATGAAAAAGGGTGATAGTTTCCAAATCATTAGCAGTTAGCAAAGAAAGGGTGATAGTTTTGGATGAATTGAATGACACTATTATGTCTTCATATATAAGTGCTCTATTGTCAAGACCTCCCGCCATCATTTCATTGACCTTAAAGCTCACTTATCTAATTCTAACTTTTTGGTTTTGAGTCCTTTTCAATCAGATGATAGATCACTATTGGATTGCTTTCATTATGGTGGTTTCATGGCTTTTGGGAGTTTTAGATGCCAGTGCTGGTGATGCTGATCTGCAGTATAGCTAATTTTGTTTCCATTTCCTCCTAAATTTTCTTTGAAGGTTTTATGGTGCTATAGCTTTATTGTATTCTTTATGCGGAGCTTCATCAACCAAGATCTCTTCTTTTTCTTTGAGGTTCATTTGAGGTTCTTATATTAAGATCCCGTATTCTTTTTCTTCTTTTGCTACAGGAATAGAGAGGGGTGGGGGGTGGGGCGGTGGGGGGAGCTTTCTATTTGCATGTAATTATGCCCTTGTTTTTGTGTCGTTCATCCACACTGATTTCCTTACTCATTTTATTCTCTAGATATAATGAAAATAAGAGGCTTGATAACCAAAATGTTCCCACATGTTCTCATCAATCTTTTAGAACCCCTAATATATAAGCCTAGTTAGACTTATTTTGCCTACCTGAAACCCTTCTATAACTAGATGACTTGAATTTTTCAAAAATTGGTAAAGAGCCAAACCAAAGCATCAATTGGCTTGATTAGCGCCCAGAAAAAAGAAAAAAAGAGAAAGGCTTGATTGGCCAACTAAATGGAGCATGAGGAGAGAAAACATCTTTTATGGAATATATATTATCTTAGGTTGTGTTTGTTTTGGCGTAAAACATTCCCCCACTTTCTAGTGTTTGGTGTGGGCACAAAAATGTTGATCAACAAAATGATTTTCGTGTCTAACAACAAATTTGTCATTGTAAGGATGAAATGGCTTACGCCTCTCACAAGGTGGCTGTTCGCCAGAGGCTCCCCAAGGGGAGGCAATGAGTTTGGGATCGCTGCTTCCTATTGGACAGGAAGGTGTTGAACGTGTGCCGGTGATGGAGTTTATTGGGCCTGGATTAGGCACAGACAGTACCTCAGAAACAGATGGGATGGAGGAATTAGGGTCAGTGAAGGATCCCTCCAGCTGGGTAGTTGAAAGCTGCCTCAAGTTTTGCCCTAAAATTGGTGTATCTGATGAGGGGAAAAAGGAGGAGTTGGTGGCTTTGTTCAATTCTATTGAAGCTTCTAGAGTGCAGTTTGATTCTGATTTCGGAGGCTTTTATGCCAATGATCTTGCTCTTAAAGGATTTAAGGAGCTAAAGGAGTCAAGTTGTTCTCGTATTATTGACAGGGGCCAGATGGAAACTATGCAAGATAGGGGTCGAGGGAGGGGTCGATTGGTGGATTATGAAGCTTAACATCGTCACATGGAATGCAAGAGGGTTGAATGAGCATAAAAAAAGGCTGAGGATTCGGGATCTCTTGCAAGAATAGAAAGCAGATATAGTGTGCTTGATTGAGACTAAGATGGTGGCTATTTCCCGTGAAGTGGTCCATAGTCTTTGGGGAAGTCAACATGTGGGGTGGGTGTATAAGGCGTCCAATGGTTTGTCGGGGGGAATGTTATTGATGTGGGATAGGAAGGTGGTTGAGTGTAAGGAGGAGTGTGTGGGGCATTTCACCCTTGCGTGCTCCTTTCAAAATGTGGAGGATAATTTGGTTTGGGTGTTAGGGGGATGTATGGCCCGAATGATGATGTGGAGAGAAGGGTCCTTTGGGAAGAGCTGGCTGGTTTGATGAGTGTGTGGGAGATCCTTTGGTGTTTTGGTGGGAATTTTAATATTGTCTGGTTTCCTAGTGAGCGCTCTAGTCTCTTATTATTCTTCTGGCATAATGGATTTCTCGGACTTCATATCAGAGAACAATTTGGTGGACATTCTGATGATGGGGGGTCAATTTACTTGGTCTAATAATCAAGAGAATGAGATTTGGTCTAGAATTGACCCTTTCTTGCTCTCCTCGGATTGGGAAGATCGTTACCCAACGGTGTCACAAAGAAGACTTCAACACCTGCTCTCTGATCATTTCCCTTTATTACTGGACTGTGGGGCTCCCTGCGGAGGTAATAAGTGTTTCAAATTTGAAAATATGTGGCTTAAATCCGAAGGTTTTGTTGACAAGGTTAGTTCTTGGTGGGGGTCTTATTCGTTTAAAGGCTTGCCTAGTTTTGTGTTAGCTAATAAGCTGAAATCCCTTAAAGTGGATCTGAAAAAGTGGAATGAGGAGGTGTTTGGTGATATTGGGAGGAAAAAGGAGTTGTTGGGTGGAATTTAGGAGTTGGATGAGTTGGCAGAATCGAGAGGCTTAGTTCAAGAGGAGAAGATTAGAAAGGCGAATATGTCGAAAGAATTGGAGAATACATTGTTGTGTGAAGAAATTCATTGGCGCCAAAAATCGAGAGCTTTGTGGCTCAAGGAAGGGGATCGAAATACTCGGTTTTTTCACAAGGAGGCTAATTCTCATCGAAGGTGTGGAAGCACTTCGTATTAATGGTGTCTTATCTGACGATCCAGCTGAGGTAAAAGATCACATTGTGCAGTATTATCAAAGCTTATACTCGGAACAAAACACTTGGAGACCTAGAATGGATAACCAACCCTTCTTGTCCATTGATGAGGAGGATAATAGGTGGTTAGAAAGAGATTTTGAGAAAAAGGAGGTATGGAAGGTGGTAGAAGGTATGGAGGGTGATAAAGCACCGGGCCCGGATGGCTTTTCCATGGCTTTCTTTCAAGCTTGTTGGGGTGTAATTAAACATGATGTTATGGCGGTTTTTGTTAAGTTCCATCGTAGACGTCAACTGGTGAAGAGCTTGAATGCAACTTTTATTTCCTTGATTCCGAAAAAGGCAGATGCGGTGGAGATGAAGGATTTTCGGCCCATTAGCTTGGTGGGAGGGGTGTACAAATTGTTTCTAAGGTACTCGCCAATAGGATGAGAACTGTTTTGGGTAAGATCATTTTCAACTCTCAAAATGATTTCATTGGGGGTCGTCAAATCCTAAATTATGTGCTCATTGCAAATGAATATGTGGATAGTCATATGAAATCAGGGGTGCCAGGTGTTCTTTGTAAATTGGACTTGGAAAAGGCTTATGACCATGTAAATTGGGACTTTGTTTTGTATTTGCTGCATTGGTGTGGTTTTGGCTAGAGGTGGAGGGCTTGGATAGAGTGGTGTATTACGTCGGTAAGATTCTCCATCCTTGTGAATGGTTCTCCGGAAGGCTTCTTTAACAGTTCGAGGGGAATTCGGCAAGGGGATCCTCTCTCTCCGTTACTTTTTGTGCTTGTTATGGAGGCTTTGAGTAAGATGGTGAATGCGACGGTTGACCAAGGCCTTTTGACTGGATTTTCGGTGGGAGATAGGGTCTTCTCGGAGTTTGTGGTTTCACAACCTTGTCAAATATGCTTCCCGTGTATGTGGGCTGCGCCTCTCTGCGCTTTGCTTTATGTCATTATTACTTATAAAAAAAGAGGTGTTGGCCATTTTTTAAAGATTGTCTCTGCCACTCCCTTACCTCCCTCTCCTCGAACTATAGTACCACCCACCACCACAAAGGAACTCGCGAGAGTTGCCTCCATCCATCTTGTGTTGTAGGCTGTAGCCTGCGCCCCCCGCCCCCCTCCCCCCTCTCTACTTTGCCCTCTCCTCTAGTATTTATTTATTTTTGATAAGTAAAGTCAATGTATTAAAAGCGCAAGGGCACAACCCATGTACACAAGAAGTATACTGTTGGAACAAGTGGCTCATATTCTACTACTGGCCTATTGGGTGTAATTAGTTTATGTGGGCCTTGGAACAAATAAGTTGTTGGGG